>NW_023461855.1:0-22614 GCF_013731165.1 Rhagoletis pomonella
CTCCTTAAGCATTTGAGAACAATGAATCACACAACAATTTAATGTTTCCTCAAAGGATTTCAAACAATTTGATGTATAATTTATTTGTGTGTGTTCGAACTCGATCGAACTATTGCCTTGGCTGTCGCTGTTCAATTCGCTGTTATTTATTATGCAAGCTGTCGCCACCATCTGGCATTCTCTGTGGCCGAGTTAGCCGTCGCCACGTTCTGGCATCCATGTAAATCGAGGGCGAAGAGAGAGAAAACGGAGAAAATAAATTCATCAGCTAGGCGAAGTTGTCAACTAGCGGTCATCCTCTCCGCACGTATATATAAGTGTTTACTAACCCGTAATTATATAGATATACATACATGCTTTTTGTCAAGTACATACCTAGCGGAATAAGTCTGAAGCTTTTGTATATAATAAAATCAAGCCTTCGCTTCAATACTGTTTTGGAAACCTCAATACAATGCAAATCTGCACAGTGTGCGTTGTTTAGAGTTGAAGATTTTCCTATATCAAGCAACATTGATGGGCCTTCAACAAGGACTGCTAAAATAAAAGTCTTATAAGCAACCTAGGACTAGTTTTAGATTCCTCCAGCGAATGCGAAGGTTCGGGTCTAGAATCTGGAGTCATTAAAAATGTGAAACTAAAGCTCAACTGACGGCTTATCTTAAAGAAAAACGAGCGATCCTCTAAGCAATCGCATCATAGGAGAAAAGGCAGCAAAATTACTGTTTTTGAAATATAATATGCCACTTTTGAACCTTGACTACTAGATTTAAACACTGTATAGGTAAGCACTCGTTCAATTTTCTTATAATTTACCACATTTTTAAGTAATAAAAACGATGACTTAAGTTGATTATAGCAGGGACCGCAAATAACGATTATCCTTTAAAATTTCAACTCAAAAAATTACGCGGAAAGAGGAATGCTACGTGCATAAGGAGTAAACCAATATATTTCTTATTACTCGGAGTACCTTCAGCGGCACTGATTTTTATTTTTTAATTTTTACTTATAAAAATCAAGTTTAATCATTATACTTTGAGTTTTGTTTTTTACTCAGAAAATAATCGTTATGTTTTGAGTTTTATTGTTTGCTCGGAAAATAATGGTTACGTTTTAAGTTTTATTTTTTGCTCGGAAAATAATGGTTACGTTTTAAGTTTTATTTTTTGCTCGGAAAATAATGGTTACGTTTTAAGTTTTATTTTTTGCTCGGAAAATAATCGTTACGTTTTAAGTTTTATTTTTTGCTCGGAAAATAATCGTTATTTCTTGAGTTTTATTTTTTGCTCGGAAAATAATGGTTACGGATTCCTGATTTTATTGAGACATCTGTAGTCTACGCAAAGACGATGCTCACCATTTTGTTTATCCACGAGAACAATTATAATTTCGTTCGCGAGTAGATCTTTAAAGATTTCAGCCACGATTGGTCTTTTGGAAAATGGGATACGATATGGTTTCATATTAACAGGCGTTTTCGAATTTTAATTTTGGCAACGTTACAGCGACCGATATCCGCAGCTTTTTCAGCAAACACATCACTATATGACTTTAAGAGTTTTTCGAGTTTGAAAATTTCATTTTCATCAAGAACGGTGCACTCACGAATGTTCAAAATGTTCTCTACGCGACAACAACCGTTTTCAATGACGAGACGACTTCTGGTTCTACACTAGCTATCCGTTCCGAGTAAAATATTTTCATTTAACAAATTGTCGGTTACTACCAAAACATCCGCTTCAATTTTCTCTTTGTCTATTTCGATGATTGCGTCTACTTTTTCGTCACATGTAAATTTTCCTCCCCCAAACCCATTTAACGTTACCGAGCATGGGGTAGGGCAACCAATTTTGTTAGCGAAACTTTGTTTTATCAAAGTACGACTACTTCCCGGATCGATAAATGAACTCGTGAGCAACCCATTTACTGCGATTTGTTTTACGATACCGTCTGCGTGAGAGGTTTTTACTGGCTCGAGATCCGGACTAATAGCTCTAACGGAATTATTTGTCTTTTCCGGACACTTTTCAGTTGTGTGACTGGTACGCTGACACTTTGCACAACGAGGTTTCTTTTGAGGTTCTGGGCACTTAATCGAGTAGTGACCCATCTTCAAGCAGTTATAACACTTCGGTTGGCTTTATATTTGTATTGCGCGGAACGGTAGTAGCATTTGTCACCGGTGTCGATTTCGGTTTAAATTGCGTTGATAATTTCACTTCGTTGAACACGTTATAGCTATTAATGTCATTCAGCAAATCAAACACCTCGCGTAGTTGTTCGATATTTTCTTTTTCATGTCACTATCATTGATTCCGTTTATGATATGAATCGTAATGTCGTTTTCGGAAATGCCTCTTTTCGTATCGTAAGCCAACATACGATAATAAAATTCTTGAGGTGTTTCGCTAACACCTCTTTTCATCGCAGACATTTTTATATGCACATCAGCGATACTATGTATACACGGGAAGTCACGATTTGAAAACTCGGACCACGTAGTATATACGATCGACAACGAATCGACCCACTGTCTAGCAGGCCCTTGTAATTTCTGCTGCACTGCACAAAGTAAAATACCGTCGTCGATACCGTATGCATTTCTCAACATTTCCACACGTTGCACGTATTGAGTCGCATTCAATGATGTATTGGAAAGCGGGTTAAAGGCTGGCATGAGTTCAACTATTTCGCGCACACTACACATCGGACGAGGTTGCCAACATAAACGTTGATCCGGCATTACTGCAACTTCTCTACCCCGATGACACCCCCGACAACACCTTTCGCCAACGTGACCTACGGAGCCGAGTTTAAACCATCATTGAAACTCATGATGATGAAGACTTTACTGAGGAAGAAGTTATCGAAGCACTGTCGACAATGAACGCTAACAGAGCCCCTGGTTTGGACAATTTAACGTCACATATATGCCTAGCTTTTGCGCGTAAATACACTAACTTTTTGACTCATCTTTTCAGCGCATCTCTACGTATAGGGTATTTTCCAAAAGCGTGGAAAAAGGCATTTGTAAAAATCTTGCCTAAAGCCAATAGGACTAACATTCACGAACTGGGATTCTACCGGACTATAGCGCTTCTACCAGTTTTTGAAAAGGTGCTAGAAAAGCTCTTTATCAAACGGCTCATATATCACGCTGAAAAACGCCATTACTGGTCTCCAAAGCAGTTTGGTTTTAAAGAACAAACATCCACTGTAGATGCCCTTCGTCATGCCATTAATCATATCGAGACACAGAAACGGAAATCCCGTCAAGTTATTTGTATATCGCTTGACATCAAAGCAGCATTCGACAACGCTTGGTGGCCCGCACTTCAGAACAAATTAGAACGAATTCATACGCCGTCTAATATTTACAAGCTTATCGGTAGTTATTTAGAAAACCGGGAAGTTACAATTGATTATGCGGAAGCAACGGCCACTAAGATGATGACAAAGGGCTACATCCAAGAATCGGTATGTGGTCCTACCTTCTGGAACATTATTATAGATGAGCTTTTAACTATGCCACTTGCCGCAGGATGTGAAATTTAAGCTTTTGCTGATGATGTGCTTCTTATAGTTAGCGCAAAAACTGTAGAGGAGCTCCAGCAGCATGCCAACGATTCACTGCAGCTTATACATGCTTGGGGAGTTGAGGTAAAACTAACATTTTCTGACACGAAAACACAAGTTATGGCATTTATTGGAATGCGCGGTGTGCTGAGATTAATCTAAACGGTAGACAGCTTACGTTTGTTAAAGAAATAAAATTTCTTGGCGTTGTTATCGACGAGCGGCTAAAATTCACCAATCACGTAAAATATGTATTAGCAAAGGTCCAACGAATCTATGACAACCTGTGCAAGTACGTAAGGCCCACTTGGGGTGTGCATCCTGAGAACGTTATAACAATCTACAGGCAAGTGGTGGAACCCACTATTACGTACGCTGCGGGTATATGGGGAAGAGCCATAAAATACGTTTATATTCGTCGACTTTTGCGATCGTTCCAACGAAACTTTGCCATACGAGCCATACGATCGTTCCACACAGTATCGGCCACATCAGCCCTGGCTCTTACAGGCTTCATTCCACTTCATTTGAAGATTAATGAAATCACCCAGATAGAGAATGTGAAAGCAACGCTATCGTATCATGAAATATCTGACCAAGCGACTCTTCAGCCCCGTGTTCCGCCTCGAGATCAATTGCATCCGGCACAAAGGCAAACAATTGTATATGAATGCATAGAGTCGCAAGAGCTATTAGAGTCCATTAGTATCAATGACGCCACACAGATATATACTGATGGAAGCAAACTACAAAATGAAGGATTCGGCGCGGCGTTTGTCATCCGTCATTCAGATGCAGTTTGAGAGCCTTTCAAGCTCACCCTACACACTGCCGGCTCTGTTTACCAGGCTGAGGCCCTTGCAATTGACTCCGCATTGGAATGGGCCCAAAACAGACTTAAAACGCGTAATCTGTATCTATATAGCGACAGTAGATCGTGTCGCGAAGCTATCCGAGATCGTAGCAATTCTATGCCTCTCGTTGTCTCGATTCACCGGCGTTTACACGGTCTTCGTCAAAGCCATGAAGTAAAATTCTACTGGGACAAATCACACGTCGGTATTGAAGGAAATGAGCTTGCCGACCAGCACGCAAAAGAAGCCGCAAGTACAACAGCTGAATTCTCATACGCCGCATACCCGATATGCTATCCCAAGCGGTTAATACAGTTAGAGATGCTCGTAGAATGGCAGCGTGAATACACCGAAGAAACAACTGGCTCTAGCACTAAACATTTCTTCCCAACGATTGACGATGCGAAACTATACCGTGAAATATTCGGAATATCATTTGAAATGACACAGCTTTTTACTGGTCATGGGTTCAACAAAACTTATTTGAAACGATTTACTATTATCAATGAAGACACCTGTCCATGCGATAATCGAGCCCCGCAAACAATGCGCCACCTACTCCAAGACTGCCCTCGTTATGATTGCGCCAGATATCACCACAGAAGATCATGCCAGCAACACGAAGTCCCAGACTTCGACTTGAATGCGATAGCAAAGCAATCTTCCCTCATCAAATCATTCACAGAATTTGTAAAACATATTATAAGTAACTTAAAAGCATTTAATGGTACAACCTGAACTTTTATTAACTGAGTTAATTATCCCGAAACCATAGTTTTACAACCAGCCTGTATCCACTCGCAGGCACTTTGTATATTATTTCAAACATCATAAATTTCTGAGAGGAGCCCCGATTTCCCCGAACACGGTCAGCGTAGTCTCAATTTCTGCACTAACACACGCACTGTTAGAATTTATATTAAAATGACACTTCCACACTATTTCACGAGGGGTGGATTACATATCACTTTTGAGGCTGTCAGAAGGCCTCTTTAGTTTAGTTTAATATAGTTTAACAAATAAAATTTATTCAAGTAGTTGTTACAGAGATTACTCATTTAAACTTCACAAAGCATCTGCATGTGACGAACGCTGACAATTGACTACTCCCTCGGCTATGCTAGTCGGTTCGTTGTTCGTTTCATTTGCGTGGTTGCCAGATTGCTGACAAATGGAAGTAATTGTATGTTTAACAAATAAATGAAAACGTTATAATGCAATCAATAGATCCTTACGAATTCGCCATTACCAAGGCACTAAGTAACGTACGCACATTGGTTTGCAAAACGCATTTATTTAAGTTGAAAGAAGAAAAAGTCCTTTGTTCGGCAGTTATTCTTACCCGCTTTCTATCTTGCAAGGCGAATTCATATATTCTTATCGCGAATTTATATATTCATGTGGTAGCAAGATTACAAAAACATAAAATTACCTTATAAATTAAAAGCATAGTATCACGTGGATGTGTAGTCCAATTCACGAAATCATTTTATCGATCTGAGTAAAAACTAAATACATAAACTCTATTATGCATTAATTGTAATCATGAAATGGTGTTCATTCATTCAGTTTCTACTCAAACGCATGAAATGATTTCGGGAATTGGCCTACGCATAATGGTAGTAACTGACAGAGTGAATTACAACAAACACATGCTTTTGACAATCATTCAGATCAATCGACAATCAAGTTGGACGTTTTGTCCACAAACATTGCAATTTTGCGAGCAGTCTCATTGCAAAATCTCATTTTTACAATTTCATAGTTTTGGCTTACATTTATAAAATGCAACGAAAGCACGTACCTATTTCGGCTGAGTTATCCATTTATCCAATTAAATGAGTTTGTACAACACGGCCATTAATGTAGCGATAAGTTGTACAACTTGCCAGAAAATCCAAATTTTTTGATCTTTCATACAACCAAAACATAAATTCATTCAACAGGCCCACAAAGGGTGCAATCTAGAGCAAAATAACACGAAGTTGAATCAACGGTCGCTAAGTTTATGGCTTTCTTTAAGAAACATCGGGCGAAAATTTCAACTGCTCCTGTAACACTACCTTATATAAGTTGGCCCCTCTATCATCCTCACATATGTTCATCAGAGTATACCAACGAAGGACGAGTTAATACAAGGAGATAGCGAGAGTACAAAAGTACTCTTGAAAATTACACGCACAATGACAAACTTGAACAAATGTACAACAAACACATAATTTTTGGCAATCAGAACAGTTCGCATTTATATCAACGAGTAGCTTATTAGATTTGTTTTCGTTTGTACAACATATGTGCATATATACATGTACACAAACATATGTACATACGTACAAATATATATACAACCATTCAAACATATGTACATACATGAAAACATTGCTGTCCATAAGAACATACACTAGCGCGCCTTTATTCGTGTCTACTGACGATATGTATTAACTAACTCCCACACTCAAAAAAAAAAATAAACAATGCTTCATAGATCGAAGTTTTTTTTTGAAAATCTTACTACATAAAGCTCTTTTAATATATTTTATAAATGACGCCATACGAGTTTTGGGAGAGAGTTACAACACAAAAATACATTTAAGGCGCAGCGAAGCACGCCGGGTAATTGCTAGTTTTTAATAATAGTAAAAAAGTTTCAACTAAATCGATGCATTAATATTACTGGAAATATGAAAATTTCGAATTCCGTCCAATCCTTGAAATAAACTAAATAAAAAACAAGTAAGAAAGTCTAAGTTCCGGCGGAGCCGAACATTAAATACCCGGCGCAAGTATTAAATATATGTTTTTCACCTTTCCGAAACCTTCCGCTACATGGTAAGCTGGGGCGTATCAATTTTGAGTAAATTGGAGTCCTTAAATTTCGAAATTTTGAAGTTTCAAGCAGTTCTGAAATTTACCGTTATATTAAAAGCGGCCTCAATTTCATTGCGATTTCAATCATTTTCAACGCTTTGCTTCTATGTTGCAAGCACAATAACCATACCGAGTTTGGTACAAATTGGTAGAACGGTTACCGAGATACATATATGTGATCATAAGTGGGCGGTGCCACGCCCATTTTCCAAAATTTTATCACAAACATATTTCTTGGTTAAGAATTGTTGCAAGCATCAATTTTGAATAAATTAGCTTTAATATTTACTCATGTTTCGAAGATTTTGTATTTCTCTAAATTACCGTTATATGGGATGTGGGCGTGGTTATTTTCCGATTTTAAAAATTTTCGGCCATTTCGTATGTTATACCAAGGTTAACAACTGTGGCAAGTTTGGAAGAAATTGGTGCAGCGGTTACCAAGATATACACATGTAACCATAAATGGGCGTGGCAAGGCCCATTTTCCAAAAATTTATAATATTCTTATTTTTCATCTAAAAATTTTTGTAAATATCAATTTTGAATGAATAATCTTAAGTAGTTACTAAAATATCGCAGTTTTCGTATTTTTGAAAATTACCGTTATATGGGAGGTAGGCGTGGTTATTGTCCTATTTTGCCCATTTTCAATACCTTTCGTCCTACGCCCGAAGGAAGTGCACGTAGCAAGTTTCGTTAAGATATCTCAATGTTCACTCGAGTTATCGTGTGCACAGGCGGACGGACCGCTTAAGCGATATCTATTTTCATTCTGATCATTTATGTATACATTTGTCTATATATATCTTGATTCGTTTTGCCAGTTACAAACAACCGTTATGTGAACAAAGTTGTAATAGCCTTGTGCACAAGTGCGGTCTGGTATAAAAAAATAGAAAAATTTTAAGCGAATCGGAGACATGACATAATTTTTTTTTACGAAATCCGTCCGACTTAAAAAAGAATGGCTCAAATATACGTACGTAATCGAAAACGGTATTAAATGAACAAAACAGGCCGATAGCCTTTGTTGCTAGTGCCTTTATACTGTAATATAATTATTGATAATTATATTTCTATTAAATAAATAAATAAATAAAATGAACAAAAACAAACAAACAAAATGAAAACACGGACATACTTATTATCACTACATAAAGCTTTACTAAGCGACTTCTTATTCGATTTTAATTCACTTATGACTTTTGGAAAACTGACTTTTTGTACTTTTTTATTATAAAGATCAAACAATTCGGAAAAATGTCGGAAACAACAACAACCAAAAAGGAAATCAAACAATTTCTTTTATTGCCTCACTTTTTGAAAAATTTACGTATTTCTTCAATTAAAAGAGCAATACTAAGCCCTTCTACAGCCGATTTTCAAACTTTTTCTTTGATAGAAAGGAAAACCCATGTCTTTCAAACAGAGAGAACAAAGTTTTAATTCCATCAAAAACAACAAAGTTATAACTTCTTGAAGTTGTAACTTGAAGAATACCAAATATTTATTATATTTGTTAATAAAAAAGTAGTAAACGAAGTGATGGAGAAAAACTATAAACATAGTCGTATCCTATGGGCTATAACAAAACACAATTTCTATATGAAGTGCTAATTTTTTGTGTAGCACTGTGTTACTTAAGATGGAAAGAATGAGAAAACGGTAGACTGCATGATGTAAGTTTAATTCGTATTCAGCAGCACCAGATTCAGTTTGTGTATGTTCAAAATTCTCAAGTAAAACCATGTCTCTTACTTCTGGATCAAGCGATTTTTTCTGACTGTTTGTAAAGGCCTTGAACTTGTAGTACGCTCAGAAAAAAGTAAGCTAAATATATTTCTCTCATATTTAAGGAAAACATATTTCGCTGACGTAACTAAACTCCTTTCTCAGTGTCAAGCTAAGATCCCACTATCGGCACAAGTAGCACAATATGTACCGATTATTTAAATAATTTGTACAATTACTTTTTGAGCGGTCCCATTATCATCTCATATTTAGGGATGCAAATTTTCAGAGCCAACATCGATGCCGAAAAAAAATCGCCCTAAAACTATCGATACATCGATATTTTCCGATGTTTCTCTTTTTTAATAAGTATGTTACAGGTACTTCATGATTTGCAGGTTTTTACAGGAAGCTGTTAACGTACGCCACCTTCCATAAGGTTTATTAATGGCGAAAACCGCTTTACTTGTAAAACCTGCAAATCCTGAAATACCTGGAACTGACTTAATGCTTGTTAAAATTACAAGAAAAACCCAGTGTTCATCTAAACTGCTACATTGTTAACATTTCAATGGGAGGTTTTTTGAATTTAATTACATTTCCTTCCAATGCCATAATAGATTTGCTGTTTACGCGCAGATAATACTTACACTCACCTTAAGTCGTATTGAAATACTGTAACTACGTCATGGAAATCGCCTATGTTCAACGTTGCTAATTGCTTTTATTAAGTACATGGCTGCCATCACCCGTAACACGCTTACTCAAAGGGCTCTGTCCCACGGTCAGTAATTATCACGATATTTGGATCGCGATCCATATTGATGGATTGATGGATCGCGCACGAATGCTACATGTTCAATATTTATCGCGTCAGTATTTGCATTTTTTTTTTTTGCTGAACGCTTATTATGACGCAAGAAAATATCTTTATTTTGTACGTATAATTTACAGATAATGCATTCCACAATTATTTTAAGATTTGTTCAATTTGTTTTGAAAGATTTTAAGCCCCGAGAGTGAAGGCAGAGCCGATGTTTACATTATGAGAGTAAAAGATGTACTGAAGAAATATATGGATCGCGTTTTGAAAGTGCTACACGTTCAATATTTATTGACGGTATTGCGATCCGCGATCCATATCGCAAAATTTTTAGATATTTTGCGATATGGATCACGACCCATCAATACTGCATAGTACACCGTCAATAAATATCGCGATACTTGGATTACGTCAATAAATACTGACCGTGTGACAGAGCCCAAAGAATATAACATAAAGATGTGAACGCAATGGCAATTTTGAACCGAAACTAAAGTCGATGTTTAAAACATCGTTAAAATTGACATCGATATATCGCCAATTTTACGATCGATGGTAAACATCGGTTTTTTAGCCGATGTTATCGATGTTTCAGAAACATCGATGCATTGTTTGCATCCCTACGCATATTGTGACAATTTCCTTAGGTGCATATCGACCAAATGAAATATGCGGCGATATTCGGTACAACATGATCACAATATCGTGCTAGTTTAATAATAGCAATAAACAAATGTTCGGCTTTGATCGGGACATGAGCGCCCGATAAAAATCACGACATTTTTATACCTTTCATGAGCATGAAATGGTATTATAACTTTGGTCCGATGTTTGTAAGTACCAGAACAAAAAGAGATAGACCCATCAAAATGTATACTTATATGATCAGAACGTCGAGCTGAGTTGATTTATCCATGTCCGTCTGTCCGTCTGTCCGTCTGTCTGTCTGTTTGTATGCAATCTAGTCTCTCAGTTTTCGAGATATCCGGATCAAATTTGGCAGGTGGGTGTATTTTTATAATGTATTAATCATTTGTCGGAACCGGAAGAATCGGACCACTATAACATATAGCTCCCATACAACTGATTGTTCAGATATGAGATTTTTCGTTATAACTTCTCCATTTATGCAGCTAAGAACATGAAATTTCGCAGCACTTTCACCCATTATCAACAGAATGCTTACAGTGAAAACTACAAAGATCGGGTCACTATAACCTATAGCTCCCATACAACTGATTGCTCAGATATAAAATTTTTCGTTATAACTCCTCCATTTATATAGCTGGGAACAGGAAATTCCGCACTGTTTTCAATAATTATAAACAGAAAACTTACAGTGAAAATTAAAAAGATCGGATAACTATAACCTATAGCTCCTATACAACTGATTGTTCAGATATGAGATTTTTCCTTATAATTCATCCATTTAAGTAGCTAGGACCATGAAATTTCGCGCTGCTTTCACTCATTATCAGCAGAAGACTTACAGTGAAAATAACGAAGATCGGGTCACTATAACCTGCAGCCCCCATACAACTGATTGTTCAGATATAAGGTCTTTTATCATAACTCCTCCATTTATGCAGCTAGGAACATGAAATTTCGCACCATTTTCACTCATTATTAACAGAACACTTACAGTGAAAATAACAAGGATCGGGTGACTACAACATATATCTTCCATACATCTGATTGTTCAGATATGGGATTTTACTGTGAAACTCCTTTATTTGAACAGCTAAAACCGATAAAATTCGTAAGATATTTTATAAATAATAATACAAAGTCTACTGAGAAAATCGTCAAAATCTATGCTGTATAAGCTTTATCTACTATAGCACTGATTGTTCAGATACCCATGGGCGTAGCCAGGTAGGGGCAGGGGGGTGCTCGAGCCCCCCCTCCTAACTTTCAAATTTTCCTTATATATATATAAAATAGTACCCTGAAATGCCAGCTTAATAGGTTTGCGATATATCTCCTTTATGTAGGAAACTAAACCCAATAAATTGTGTTACCGGTTTACGTACCGATCACATAGCAGTGAAAATCACTTAGATTGGTGCCATATAAAGTATATCCTCCATACCTCTGATTGTTTAGAGGCGATTTTTCATATAAGTATGTAACTCCTCTATCGATGTATGCAGATGTATTCAAAATCAGTAATCTGTCAAACTAAAATTTGCAGATGTTCATGAAAGGTATGAAGCCTTCGGCATAGCCGAAGACAGCGCTGCTCTTACTTGTTTACAATTTGATTGTTCTAGAATGAAGTAAAGACTGTTCACATTATGGGTACAGCAATATTAATTTTGGTTGCTTATAAATAGTTAGCACAATTTCGGCTCAGATTGCTGAATTTCGAAAAATTGTGTTACGCTATCAGTACATCAAATGCGCAGAAAATCGGCCCATTGCGCCGATAATGGGGTCTTAGCCTAAGAGGATCGGAAGAAACCAGTGGATGGTGAAATACATCTTCAGGTTTAGCTTTTCCTAAAGTTTTTCGGCTAAAACGTTTACGATATGCTTTAAAATCTTTATTTCGCGATTCCTGGGCCTTTCACTTAATTGTCCAATCGGTGGAAGGAAATTCCATAAAATTTCGGCACCATCCATTAAAATTTTGTGCGCTGTAATTTGTTGCCAGGGATAAAGGAGGCACACAATTCCGCAGTATCAAGACATAGCATCTGGAATTTTATGTTATCTCTTTTAAATCCAGTGGATCTACCGCAGCTGTTCCAGATGAAAGTGACGCAACTTTTGAAATCGCCTAAAGATTTATGCAGCTGGTTTGGTTTGAAATATATTCTTCCACATCGCTGAACTTGCTTTGCAGTAATTTAGAAGGGCTTTTAAATAATACTCTACACAAATTCCGATTTTTAACGGATAAATGCCCTCCGTCTGGAATAAAAGATACCAGTATTGAAATAGGGAATATGTACAGACGGTATTTACTATTCCCTTCCAATTAGATGGGATTTTTCTTAAAACACTTCCACGCGGTACATATTTTTGATAAAATAGTGGATGACAGTGGCTAATCAAAATTAATAAGTTCTTATTAAAACATATTTTTCTCAAAAATGCGTAAAGCTTGTGTAAATATTTTAAGCTTACTAATGGTATTTTCGTTTCTGCCAAAAAATGTCGCCTTTTAATAGCCCCTTTCTCTTTTCGTGTTCGATTCTACAATAAAGGCAAATGGTGAACAAATTTTGTGTTCGTTTCTTAAAATGTCACACTCTTAGGCAAAAAGGGCACTTTCTCTGCCCTCTGAAGCTTCGTCAGGGTAGATGGTTGCACTCATCAGATAGTTGCTCAAAATGACAATATTTTGAATTGCGCGAGCTAGACAAGGACAAAAAGGCCCATTTACAGGGTTGAGTATAACATCAAACACACACCGTGGAAGAAAGGAAATTTCCATAATATATCGACTGCTGAGTCGAACATCGACCTATTTCGGCAGCCGATTCGAAAACGCCGTGTCAAAAAACTTTTCAAGAACGCCATAATTCAGAATTTTATTAGAAAAATCTCTATCTCAGAATTAGGATGAAGAACGCCCTATCGCACTTGAAAATGTATTGAAAATATGCTAGTATAGAGCGTTTTTGAATCGAAAGCTGAGGTAGGGAGTTTTTGAAACGAATCCTGAATTAGCGCGTTCTTGAAAAGTTTTTTTTGAGATAGAGCGTTGTCGAGCTGGCTGCCGAGATAGGTCGATATAAGGCCTTACGGTTATAAATAGGAAAAATTCAGAAAAATAGCCTTGTGTCTATTGAGAAAAAGGTGAATCAAAAAATTCGCCATGAAAAAAATTAGTTTACTCCACAGACTCGTGGTCGCAGTATTTCCAATAAAGTTTGATTTTGATTAACTGTCCGCCTTGATATTGTCACACAAAGGGGAGGGGCCTACAGTTTTACGCCGACCCGAAAGGCGATTGTATTTTTATGAGAAGCTGTTTTTCGCATCAGAAATACACTCGGTGGTTGGCCATTGCCTGCCGAGGGGCGACCGCAATTAGAAAAAAGTTGTTTGTTTTTCATGTTTTGATGTTCAGTTGAACAGCGCTTGAATACAGGCCCTGCGGAATGATAGCGCGCACTGCTAACCACTACACCACAGCAGCCGCTGTGTAACTGTATTACTTCAACTCTAAATCAATTTTACATACTTTTCGGTGAAGTAGAAAAAAGTTCCGCTCATTTACTTAACTACTAAACTTTTACAGAATATCAGAAAGTCGTAATCAACATTTTATTGATTACGATTACATTAATTGTAATCATGATATTTTTAGGATTACAATTAAAGTATGTATTCGTAATCGTAGTTTTCATGATAACAATTACTGTAATTGTAATCTTAAAATTTTTAGGATTACAATTTCGGTATTCGTAATCATGTATTTCATGGTTACTATTACAGTAATCTTAGTAATTAAGTATTTAAGATTACAATTATTATAATCGTAATGGTAACTATATGATTACAATTAAAGTAATCGTAATCGTATATAATTTAAGGATTAAAATTAAGCAAGCTTTGACTTATAGTAACCTTAAGCATTATAAAAAATGCTTTAATAGCAACCATGAACTCGCTTTCGATATTGGAAAAAAAATTTCTGACTGTAAAGTAAACATTGAGCTGTTGTACGCGGAAACTAGTAGCGTTCGGGAATCCAATGTTTATGGACGGATTCGGCACTGTGTTGTGGCTCTGCTGGTAGATATTTTTTTATCGTAAATACCATTTTTTGAAAAATTAGTTTTGAGCATCGCCTTCTATTAAGTGGTCCCATTATGCTGTTAGAAAAAACTTTCTGATTTAGATGTTGCCTACACCAGGGATCGAACTAAGGTGTGGCGGAGTGGTAGGACGCACCACTCAACCACAAGCACAAACCCCCCCCTCCCCTTATAGACTTTTTAAAATATTGTAATATAGAAACAAATTGACTTACAAATGTGGTAAACATGTAGTGATAGCGATGATCATTCATCTGGAGCTGAAGAATCTAAAATTATTTAACAACAAACATAATAAAATACTATAATCTTCAGTAGGAACTACTAATTTCTTACCGCTCGGAAAAATCTATTTATATTTGTCGGGTTAGTATCTACAATAATCTTATAAATTTCCTTTTGACGAACGGCGCGCAGAACTTGCCGATAATTTGCAGGCGATGCTTGGCGTATATACATTTCGGTGCGGAAATCTGGCGTCGAACGCATCAGATCTTGTTGATTAAAGAGGCCTTAAATGAAATAAAATACACAAAATAATAGTGGAATATGCGACTAGCGTTTACATACACACCATAATCATCCTCATAGATAATGGCAGTTTTTGTCCAGTTCAAAAAAATCATCAAATCACGGTGTGCCAAACTCAAAAGCCGCTTAGATGGGTAAAGATTTATCGAGAACTCTTTGAAATTTGTGTCAAAGTCTATGCGAGTCTCGATATGTGGCACATCGAATGATTGACAAATGGATTGCACATGGGCAGCAAGCAAGGGATCCGTTGGACCAAAAATGACTTGAACTCCAGACTCCAACTGGCGACATATCTTTTTTGTTGTACGGAAGGAATCATCACGTGGCACGTACTCAATATCATAAATTAGCTGTGTGTTTGACAATAGCATCTTGTCTTTGTTAATGCGATACACCGCGTATTTAAATGAGTATTCAACGCTGCTGTCTCGTTGGTCTTCCGTAAAAATCGCACCTATGTATGTACACAAAAATTATGTAAATATTTAGTATTTCATTTTGTTTTTTTTCAAGTACTTTTGTAATTTCGCCAGAAGTAAAAATTGTCACATCTACAGCGTATGTAGTTAGTACTTATATTATACTTAAACCCAATGCATGTATGTAAATGTACTTATAAATATACTAACAGAATACCAGACGTTGTCCGGGTTAGGCATATTGGGACAATGACAAAAACCTTACATTTATTTATATAAAAATAATAATATGAGCAGTAAATTTTTACAGACGATTAACAAAATTAAACAAGATTATATACATTTCAAATATTAATGCAACCAATTGGTATCTTTTATTCTCGTAGTCGAAGTTTTCTTCTCGGAACATTCCAAAGTTTTAAGAACACAAAAAAAATGCAATAGAGTATTATATGATGGAAGAGGATCAGTGAATACTAAAACTGTATATTGCTGCGGAAAGTTCCGTTTCGCCGTACCTTTATTTAAAAAATACCAGTTTTTACAGTACATTATGGTTTAAATCAGTTTTTCGATAAAATAAAGAAATTCCTGGTACTATGTGTTGTACACATCGCGACAAAAATGATATTCTACGGGACAGCATTCGGCCGTTTACCACTACGAAATTTCGCAAAGACGTTTTTCAGTCGACGCATAACTTATGCCATCCAGGAAGACGCACCACCGCCAAATTAATGACCAGTCGATTTGTTTGTCCGGGTATTCAAAAGGGCAGTAGAGCATTCGCCAAAGCATGTTTGTAGTGCCCAAAGGCGAAGACTAATCGGCACACGTTCTCTCCACTTCAGCGCTATGAATCGTGTGACTCGCGCTTTGATCACATCAACACTGATGTGGTGGGTCTATTTCCACTCCACTGCGGATTTCGGTACTGCTTAACTATTATCGATCGATACACGAGATGACCCGAGGCAATACTGATGGCAGACATGACCGCACCAACTACTGCTAAAGCTTTGACTACTAATTGGATTGCGAGATATGGAGTGCCTACAGTAATTACCTCAGATCACACTTTTCGCTGAATTAACAAAGTCACTCGGCATTAAATATTTGACGACAACGCCTTACCACCCATAATCTAACGGCATCGTGGAAATATGGCACCGGACACTTAAATGTGCGCTACTTTGCATCGACTCGGAACGCTGGACGGACTCATTGCCGACAATTCTCCTTGGCTTGCGGACCGTCTACAAGCACCGCACTGGCAGCACCGTCCGAATACCACCAGAATTTCTTGCTAAGAATCCTAAAACCAAATCACAATCGGACTTTGTAGTGGAACTCCGAAAATATATGCAAAAATGTTTTGTCAGAAATGATTCGGTGCGCCCATCGTTTTCAACACCCTATGAAGGACCGTTTGAGGTTTAATCCAGGTCCAAGAATTTTTTCAAAATCTCAATAAAAGGGAAGCCGAAGAACATTTCTGTGGATCGATTAAAGCCAGCGTACCTTGTAAATGAAAATTTATCATCGCCACAGAAGAGTCTTATCACTTCGACTAAGACGAGACGGCGGCGAGTAACTTTTAAAGACAATTAAATAGTCTAATTGGGTTCGCTCAGTCTAGTCTACTTTTCTTGAATACAAGCAACCCTTACATACCTTTTTATTTTATAGTAGCAAACCACATGTCGGCCGCTGTGGTGCAGTGGTAAGCAGTGCGCGCTTCCACTCCGCAGGACCCGGGTTCAAACCCTGGTCAAAGCAACATCGCAAAAATATAGAAAAAAGGTTTTTTCTTAACAGCGGTCGTCCATCGGCAGGCAATGGCAAACCTCCGATTGTATTTCTGCCATGAAAAACAGCTTCTCATAAAAATACAATCGCGGTTCGGAGTCGGCGTAAAACTGTAGGTCCCTTCGCCTTGTGTGACAATATCAAGGCGTACGCCACAAGTCGGAGGAGAAGCTCGGCCAAACACTAACATATGTGTAAGCGCCAATCTATTATTATTATTAAACCACATTAACATCCGTTTTCTTTCTCTTCTTTTTTAAGGTCAAACCAAGAAAACACGAGTTTTTCATAATTTTATAAAAATCATTATTTAAAAACCTTTTTTGAGTATTTTTTATAAAATATCAAACGAGAAATCATCCAAACAGACTTGGCTGAGCAGATAGACGATTCGACTTTCTGCACAATGAACGACAACACACCCACCAGGATTATGGGCAGCCGCTGCAGCCCGCCAGACATAACAATTGTCAGCGCTGGTCTGATAAACAGCGAATCATGGCGACCTATGCTGACTTTGGCATCAGATCATCTGCCCATAGTCATCTCGATCGATAAACCAACCAACTTTACTTCCGCGGAACACCTGATCTAAATCAACTTTTCTAGAGCTTATTGGAATGGCTTCTACGAATTTACTGAGAGCATCTTCGCTACGCTCCCCACACCAACTGACGTCCACCTTGGTGAACGTAAGTTCCGCAGGGTTGTCGCTGCAGCAGCAGCTCGCTTCGTGCCGGCAGGATGCATCGACCCCCGGCCAAACTTCCCTGGTGAAGCGGCTTTTCTAGCCAATGAACGTGACAACCTTCGTCAGGCCGATCCCGGAAATCCCCGTATCAGGGATCTCAACGCGGAGATTTGGCAGCTGGTGAACGTACATAAGCGGACAAAGTGGGAAGAGCATCTGAAGATTTGCAACCTCACCTCTGGTATGAGTAAGCTTTTGTCAACCGTGAGATCACTGTCCAATCCAACGAAGCACGACGACAGGGTCGAAATTTTTTTCGGAGACCATGCTTCGTCGGACCAGGAGTGATGCGCGAGCTATTTTAGCCAGCCGTTCACACTGCAGTCTCCGGCGGACAAAGCCAAGCGTCGAGTGACCAGAAAGGCTGTACAAACTGCCAACAACTTGTGCCCCTTGGCGAAAGCCTCCAAAGCCATGCGTTCCGATGGAACATGAATGTTGATGCTGAAAAATTTGTGTCCTGCGGGAGTAGCGTACCTAACGGAGGTCCTCAATATGTCAATGGCCACTCTCATCATCCCGGACATCTGGAAGGTGGGGAGAGTGGTCCCACTGCACAAACCGGGGAACGCAGCCAACAAAGGAGAATTTTTTCGCCCGTTAAAACTCCTTTCCCCAGTGCGAAGACACTAGAGGCCTTACTGCTCCCGTACTTTACGAATCACCTGACCCCGGCGAAGCATCAGCATGGTTTTCGTAAAGTGCACAGTACAACAACAGCACTTAACGCCACAAACACTCATATAACAAGTGGCCTCAACCACAACCGTCCTTGGGAGAGAACAATTCTAGTAGCGTTGGGCCTGTCGAAGGCGTTTGAACCGTCAGCCACTCCACGCTACTAGAAGATATAGAGGCTTCCTCTCTCCCACAGAGGCTTAAACAGTGGTCGGCGAATTATAGTGGTCGTCACTCTTCGGTAATATTTAAAGACATATCGAGCAAACTCAGAAAAATAAAAAAGGGGTTCCACAGGGTGGGGTCCTTTCCCCACTACTGTTTAACTTTAACATTTCAAAACTCCCTCAACCACCAGAGGGTGTCTCGATTGTCTCTTACGCCGAAGATTGCTCGACTAAATCGTCTTGGAATGGAATTGATTATTTGTGTTCAAAAGTAAACGGGTATCTCTCCGAGCTTTTTCGCTTCTTCACTGCAAGGAGCCTAACCCTCTCCCCTACAAAATCCTCTGCGACCTTGTTCACTACCTGGGCGAAGGAGGTCAGGCTACCCCTGGGAATGCACGTCGATGATACACCAATTCCGATGGTGAATAATCCCAAAATACTCGGAGTAACCTTCGACAATCTGCTGGCCTTCTCTGCACACGCAGCCGCTATTGTCGCTATTGTCAACAAAGTACAGAGACGCAACAAGGTCCTCAAGTCGCTAGCCGGCAGTACTGGGGGCAAAGACAATAAAACGTTACTGACAACATGCAAGGCAATTGGCCGGCCGGTTTTAAATTACGCAGAACCACTGTGGTCGCCGGGGACTAGTAGGACGCAGGCGACACAAAGCACTGCACTTAGGACAGCGACTGGATGCCTTCTGATGTCGCCAGAATACCACCTGCACGGCGAGGCGAAAATGCTCCCTATTAAGGAGCATAATACAATGCGTTTGCGGGAAATTTTGCCCCTTATTCTAATTACCTTAAACGAGCAATTTTTGTGTATATGTATATGTATCCATAAATTTCTCGGCAACGGATCTAACGTAGCAAAATGAAAAATCGTTTTAAAATTCAATCGTAAAAATTATTTGTATCGTGCGAATATCTATAGAAATTATCAGGGTTGGAAAAACTGTTAGCACAGCGACAACAGCCAAGCATTTGCTTTTTATAAATTGTTGTTGCTTTGCTAGCCGGAAATTACAAGTACCTGATGAAGTACGGCGGCGTGGAGTTGATAAGGTGCATGCATCAACTCTTGTGCAGAATATGGTCAGATGAACGCATGCCCGACGACTGGGATTTAAGTGTGCTCTGCCCAATCCACAAGAAAGGTGACCCCGCCATTCGCGCCAACTACCGTGGGATTAGCCTTCTAAGCATAGGTTACAAGGTCTTATCGAGCGTATTGTGTGAAAGACTGAAGCCCACCGTCAATGAATTGATTAGGCCTTATCAGTGTGCCTTTAGACCTGGCAAATCCACCATAGACCAGGTATTCACAATACGCCAAATCTTGGAAAAGACCCGCGAGAAAAGGATCGACACTCACCACCTATTTGTCGCCTTTAAAGCCGCTTTTGACAGCACTAAAAGGAGTTGCCTATACGCCGCGATGTCTGAATTTGGCATCCCCTCAAAACTCATACGGCTGTGTAAAATGACGTTGAGCAATACCACCAGCTCCGTTAGAATTGGGAAAGACCTCTCCGAGCCATTCGCTACAAAACGGGGTTTCAGACAGGGCGACTCCCTTTCATGTGATTTCTTTAATCTGATGTTGGAGAAGATAATAAGAGCTGCAGAACTGAACCGCTCAGGAACAATTTACTACAAGAGCGTTCAATTACTGGCGTATGCCGATGACATCGACATCATCGGTAACAAAAACCGCGAAGTCTGTTCTGCCTTTTCCAAGTTGGATAGGGAAGCAAAGCGAATGGGTCTGGTGGTAAACGAGGTCAAGACGAAGTATCTCCTGTCATCAAGCAAACAGTCAGCACATTCGCGCCTTGGCACCCATGTCACTGTTGACAGTTACAATTTCGACAAAGTAGAGAATCTCGTTTACTTGGGAACCAGCATTAACACCGATAATAATGTCAGCATTGAAATCCAACGCAGAATCACTCTTGCCAACAAGTGCTACTTTGGACTGAGTAGGCAATTCAGGAGTAAAGTCCTCTCCCGACGTACGAAAACCACGCTCTATAAGTCACTCATCATGCCTGTGCTGGTATATGGCGCAGAAGCATGGACAATGACAACATCCGATGAGGCGGCTCTTGGAGTGTTTGAGAGAAAGATTTTGCGGAAGATTTACGGGCCTTTACGCGTTGGCGATGGCGAGTACCGCAGAGGATGGAACGATGAGCTGTATGAGCTTTACAACGATATGGACATAGTGCAGCGAATTAAAATACAGCGGCTCCACTGGCTTGGTCATGTCGTTCGAATGGACACCGACGCTCCAGCTCTGAAAGTATGCAACTCGGAACGCGCTGGTGGTAGCAGAGAAAGAGGGAGGCCCCCACTGCGATGGAAAGATCAGGTGGAGAAGGACTTGGCTTCACTTGACGTTCCAATTGGCTTCAGTTGGCATAGAGGAGAAACGACTGGCGTGCTTTGCTTAACTCGGCCAAAATCGCTTAGGCGGTTACAGCGCCAAAAAAGAAGAGGAAGAAGATGAAGATCTTGCAGAAGCAATGAGCTCAGCCGACGACGCTTTAAAGGAATTTGAAGAAATGCGACAAGATGCAGAAAGAAACTTTCATTTGCTTTTCGAACACGTAGAAGAAGTATGCACGAACCTAGGCACAAAAATCAAAGTACTGCGATACAGCAGTCGCCAAAAGAATCGCTTTAATGTGAAAACCGGAGACGCCGAGGCATACTATCGCATTGCTTTTTACATTCCCTTCCTTGCTCCCCATATTCCCATATTAATAATAATAATAATAGATTGGCGCTTACACATATGTTAGTGTTTGGCCGAGCTTCTCCTCCAACTTGTGGCGTGCGCCTTGATATTGTCACACAAAGCGGAGGGACCTACAGTTTTACGCCGACTCCGAACGGCGATTGTATTTTTATGAGAAGCTGTTTTTCATGGCAGAAATACACTCGGAGGTTTGCCATTGCCTGCCGAGGGACGACCGCTGTTAAGAAAAACCTTTTTCTAAATTTTTTGCGATGTTGCTTTGACCAGGGCTTGAACCCAGGTGCTGGTGAGTGAAAGCGCGCACTGCTTACCACTACACCACAGCGGCCCATATTGCTCATTTGAAAAGCCGGTTCCTAAACCATAAATCAGTTTTAAATAACTTTAGTGTTTTGTTTCCAAAGTATGATTTTAACGAAAAAAAAAAACTGAAGAATTGTTTGCTTTCAATGAAAGAGTAATCGTCTGCTCCAAACAAAATTCTTCTGGAGGTAGAAATGTGGAAAAAACGAGTTTCACACGAACATTTTCGAAATGCTCTCGAAGCATTTCAAGTAGCTAATACAACGTCTTTTGGGAATGTTTTTAAGATCTTACGTATATTGGCACTTTTTCCCGTTTCAATAGGCACACCTGAACGAAGCTTTTCATGCCGGACAAGAACTAAAACCTACTTGAGAAATGCAACATGTTAAGAAAGGCTCAACGTTCTAGCATCTATGAATATTCACAAAGATATAAATTTTCCAGTTGACGAAGTTCTAGAAGAATTTTTCAAAAAACCACGAAAAATTTGAAAATTCTTCGTTTCATTGCTTTATAAGTAAAAAGAAAGATTTAATGTGATTAAAATT
>NW_023461856.1:0-22610 GCF_013731165.1 Rhagoletis pomonella
CTCCTTAAGCATTTGAGAACAATGAATCACACAACAATTTAATGTTTCCTCAAAGGATTTCAAACAATTTGATGTATAATTTATTTGTGTGTGTTCGAACTCGATCGAACTATTGCCTTGGCTGTCGCTGTTCAATTCGCTGTTATTTATTATGCAAGCTGTCGCCACCATCTGGCATTCTCTGTGGCCGAGTTAGCCGTCGCCACGTTCTGGCATCCATGTAAATCGAGGGCGAAGAGAGAGAAAACGGAGAAAATAAATTCATCAGCTAGGCGAAGTTGTCAACTAGCGGTCATCCTCTCCGCACGTATATATAAGTGTTTACTAACCCGTAATTATATAGATATACATACATGCTTTTTGTCAAGTACATACCTAGCGGAATAAGTCTGAAGCTTTTGTATATAATAAAATCAAGCCTTCGCTTCAATACTGTTTTGGAAACCTCAATACAATGCAAATCTGCACAGTGTGCGTTGTTTAGAGTTGAAGATTTTCCTATATCAAGCAACATTGATGGGCCTTCAACAAGGACTGCTAAAATAAAAGTCTTATAAGCAACCTAGGACTAGTTTTAGATTCCTCCAGCGAATGCGAAGGTTCGGGTCTAGAATCTGGAGTCATTAAAAATGTGAAACTAAAGCTCAACTGACGGCTTATCTTAAAGAAAAACGAGCGATCCTCTAAGCAATCGCATCATAGGAGAAAAGGCAGCAAAATTACTGTTTTTGAAATATAATATGCCACTTTTGAACCTTGACTACTAGATTTAAACACTGTATAGGTAAGCACTCGTTCAATTTTCTTATAATTTACCACATTTTTAAGTAATAAAAACGATGACTTAAGTTGATTATAGCAGGGACCGCAAATAACGATTATCCTTTAAAATTTCAACTCAAAAAATTACGCGGAAAGAGGAATGCTACGTGCATAAGGAGTAAACCAATATATTTCTTATTACTCGGAGTACCTTCAGCGGCACTGATTTTTATTTTTTAATTTTTACTTATAAAAATCAAGTTTAATCATTATACTTTGAGTTTTGTTTTTTACTCAGAAAATAATCGTTATGTTTTGAGTTTTATTGTTTGCTCGGAAAATAATGGTTACGTTTTAAGTTTTATTTTTTGCTCGGAAAATAATGGTTACGTTTTAAGTTTTATTTTTTGCTCGGAAAATAATGGTTACGTTTTAAGTTTTATTTTTTGCTCGGAAAATAATCGTTACGTTTTAAGTTTTATTTTTTGCTCGGAAAATAATCGTTATTTCTTGAGTTTTATTTTTTGCTCGGAAAATAATGGTTACGGATTCCTGATTTTATTGAGACATCTGTAGTCTACGCAAAGACGATGCTCACCATTTTGTTTATCCACGAGAACAATTATAATTTCGTTCGCGAGTAGATCTTTAAAGATTTCAGCCACGATTGGTCTTTTGGAAAATGGGATACGATATGGTTTCATATTAACAGGCGTTTTCGAATTTTAATTTTGGCAACGTTACAGCGACCGATATCCGCAGCTTTTTCAGCAAACACATCACTATATGACTTTAAGAGTTTTTCGAGTTTGAAAATTTCATTTTCATCAAGAACGGTGCACTCACGAATGTTCAAAATGTTCTCTACGCGACAACAACCGTTTTCAATGACGAGACGACTTCTGGTTCTACACTAGCTATCCGTTCCGAGTAAAATATTTTCATTTAACAAATTGTCGGTTACTACCAAAACATCCGCTTCAATTTTCTCTTTGTCTATTTCGATGATTGCGTCTACTTTTTCGTCACATGTAAATTTTCCTCCCCCAAACCCATTTAACGTTACCGAGCATGGGGTAGGGCAACCAATTTTGTTAGCGAAACTTTGTTTTATCAAAGTACGACTACTTCCCGGATCGATAAATGAACTCGTGAGCAACCCATTTACTGCGATTTGTTTTACGATACCGTCTGCGTGAGAGGTTTTTACTGGCTCGAGATCCGGACTAATAGCTCTAACGGAATTATTTGTCTTTTCCGGACACTTTTCAGTTGTGTGACTGGTACGCTGACACTTTGCACAACGAGGTTTCTTTTGAGGTTCTGGGCACTTAATCGAGTAGTGACCCATCTTCAAGCAGTTATAACACTTCGGTTGGCTTTATATTTGTATTGCGCGGAACGGTAGTAGCATTTGTCACCGGTGTCGATTTCGGTTTAAATTGCGTTGATAATTTCACTTCGTTGAACACGTTATAGCTATTAATGTCATTCAGCAAATCAAACACCTCGCGTAGTTGTTCGATATTTTCTTTTTCATGTCACTATCATTGATTCCGTTTATGATATGAATCGTAATGTCGTTTTCGGAAATGCCTCTTTTCGTATCGTAAGCCAACATACGATAATAAAATTCTTGAGGTGTTTCGCTAACACCTCTTTTCATCGCAGACATTTTTATATGCACATCAGCGATACTATGTATACACGGGAAGTCACGATTTGAAAACTCGGACCACGTAGTATATACGATCGACAACGAATCGACCCACTGTCTAGCAGGCCCTTGTAATTTCTGCTGCACTGCACAAAGTAAAATACCGTCGTCGATACCGTATGCATTTCTCAACATTTCCACACGTTGCACGTATTGAGTCGCATTCAATGATGTATTGGAAAGCGGGTTAAAGGCTGGCATGAGTTCAACTATTTCGCGCACACTACACATCGGACGAGGTTGCCAACATAAACGTTGATCCGGCATTACTGCAACTTCTCTACCCCGATGACACCCCCGACAACACCTTTCGCCAACGTGACCTACGGAGCCGAGTTTAAACCATCATTGAAACTCATGATGATGAAGACTTTACTGAGGAAGAAGTTATCGAAGCACTGTCGACAATGAACGCTAACAGAGCCCCTGGTTTGGACAATTTAACGTCACATATATGCCTAGCTTTTGCGCGTAAATACACTAACTTTTTGACTCATCTTTTCAGCGCATCTCTACGTATAGGGTATTTTCCAAAAGCGTGGAAAAAGGCATTTGTAAAAATCTTGCCTAAAGCCAATAGGACTAACATTCACGAACTGGGATTCTACCGGACTATAGCGCTTCTACCAGTTTTTGAAAAGGTGCTAGAAAAGCTCTTTATCAAACGGCTCATATATCACGCTGAAAAACGCCATTACTGGTCTCCAAAGCAGTTTGGTTTTAAAGAACAAACATCCACTGTAGATGCCCTTCGTCATGCCATTAATCATATCGAGACACAGAAACGGAAATCCCGTCAAGTTATTTGTATATCGCTTGACATCACAGCAGCATTCGACAACGCTTGGTGGCCCGCACTTCAGAACAAATTAGAACGAATTCATACGCCGTCTAATATTTACAAGCTTATCGGTAGTTATTTAGAAAACCGGGAAGTTACAATTGATTATGCGGAAGCAACGGCCACTAAGATGATGACAAAGGGCTACATCCAAGAATCGGTATGTGGTCCTACCTTCTGGAACATTATTATAGATGAGCTTTTAACTATGCCACTTGCCGCAGGATGTGAAATTTAAGCTTTTGCTGATGATGTGCTTCTTATAGTTAGCGCAAAAACTGTAGAGGAGCTCCAGCAGCATGCCAACGATTCACTGCAGCTTATACATGCTTGGGGAGTTGAGGTAAAACTAACATTTTCTGACACGAAAACACAAGTTATGGCATTTATTGGAATGCGCGGTGTGCTGAGATTAATCTAAACGGTAGACAGCTTACGTTTGTTAAAGAAATAAAATTTCTTGGCGTTGTTATCGACGAGCGGCTAAAATTCACCAATCACGTAAAATATGTATTAGCAAAGGTCCAACGAATCTATGACAACCTGTGCAAGTACGTAAGGCCCACTTGGGGTGTGCATCCTGAGAACGTTATAACAATCTACAGGCAAGTGGTGGAACCCACTATTACGTACGCTGCGGGTATATGGGGAAGAGCCATAAAATACGTTTATATTCGTCGACTTTTGCGATCGTTCCAACGAAACTTTGCCATACGAGCCATACGATCGTTCCACACAGTATCGGCCACATCAGCCCTGGCTCTTACAGGCTTCATTCCACTTCATTTGAAGATTAATGAAATCACCCAGATAGAGAATGTGAAAGCAACGCTATCGTATCATGAAATATCTGACCAAGCGACTCTTCAGCCCCGTGTTCCGCCTCGAGATCAATTGCATCCGGCACAAAGGCAAACAATTGTATATGAATGCATAGAGTCGCAGGAGCTATTAGAGTCCATTAGTATCAATGACGCCACACAGATATATACTGATGGAAGCAAACTACAAAATGAAGGATTCGGCGCGGCGTTTGTCATCCGTCATTCAGATGCAGTTTGAGAGCCTTTCAAGCTCACCCTACACACTGCCGGCTCTGTTTACCAGGCTGAGGCCCTTGCAATTGACTCCGCATTGGAATGGGCCCAAAACAGACTTAAAACGCGTAATCTGTATCTATATAGCGACAGTAGATCGTGTCGCGAAGCTATCCGAGATCGTAGCAATTCTATGCCTCTCGTTGTCTCGATTCACCGGCGTTTACACGGTCTTCGTCAAAGCCATGAAGTAAAATTCTACTGGGACAAATCACACGTCGGTATTGAAGGAAATGAGCTTGCCGACCAGCACGCAAAAGAAGCCGCAAGTACAACAGCTGAATTCTCATACGCCGCATACCCGATATGCTATCCCAAGCGGTTAATACAGTTAGAGATGCTCGTAGAATGGCAGCGTGAATACACCGAAGAAACAACTGGCTCTAGCACTAAACATTTCTTCCCAACGATTGACGATGCGAAACTATACCGTGAAATATTCGGAATATCATTTGAAATGACACAGCTTTTTACTGGTCATGGGTTCAACAAAACTTATTTGAAACGATTTACTATTATCAATGAAGACACCTGTCCATGCGATAATCGAGCCCCGCAAACAATGCGCCACCTACTCCAAGACTGCCCTCGTTATGATTGCGCCAGATATCACCACAGAAGATCATGCCAGCAACACGAAGTCCCAGACTTCGACTTGAATGCGATAGCAAAGCAATCTTCCCTCATCAAATCATTCACAGAATTTGTAAAACATATTATAAGTAACTTAAAAGCATTTAATGGTACAACCTGAACTTTTATTAACTGAGTTAATTATCCCGAAACCATAGTTTTACAACCAGCCTGTATCCACTCGCAGGCACTTTGTATATTATTTCAAACATCATAAATTTCTGAGAGGAGCCCCGATTTCCCCGAACACGGTCAGCGTAGTCTCAATTTCTGCACTAACACACGCACTGTTAGAATTTATATTAAAATGACACTTCCACACTATTTCACGAGGGGTGGATTACATATCACTTTTGAGGCTGTCAGAAGGCCTCTTTAGTTTAGTTTAATATAGTTTAACAAATAAAATTTATTCAAGTAGTTGTTACAGAGATTACTCATTTAAACTTCACAAAGC
This sequence comes from Rhagoletis pomonella, assembly GCF_013731165.1. Taxonomy (NCBI): domain Eukaryota; kingdom Metazoa; phylum Arthropoda; class Insecta; order Diptera; family Tephritidae; genus Rhagoletis; species Rhagoletis pomonella. The sequence continues at coordinate 5,508 of NW_023461856.1, forward strand.
ATCTGCATGTGACGAACGCTGACAATTGACTACTCCCTCGGCTATGCTAGTCGGTTCGTTGTTCGTTTCATTTGCGTGGTTGCCAGATTGCTGACAAATGGAAGTAATTGTATGTTTAACAAATAAATGAAAACGTTATAATGCAATCAATAGATCCTTACGAATTCGCCATTACCAAGGCACTAAGTAACGTACGCACATTGGTTTGCAAAACGCATTTATTTAAGTTGAAAGAAGAAAAAGTCCTTTGTTCGGCAGTTATTCTTACCCGCTTTCTATCTTGCAAGGCGAATTCATATATTCTTATCGCGAATTTATATATTCATGTGGTAGCAAGATTACAAAAACATAAAATTACCTTATAAATTAAAAGCATAGTATCACGTGGATGTGTAGTCCAATTCACGAAATCATTTTATCGATCTGAGTAAAAACTAAATACATAAACTCTATTATGCATTAATTGTAATCATGAAATGGTGTTCATTCATTCAGTTTCTACTCAAACGCATGAAATGATTTCGGGAATTGGCCTACGCATAATGGTAGTAACTGACAGAGTAAATTACAACAAACACATGCTTTTGACAATCATTCAGATCAATCGACAATCAAGTTGGACGTTTTGTCCACAAACATTGCAATTTTGCGAGCAGTCTCATTGCAAAATCTCATTTTTACAATTTCATAGTTTTGGCTTACATTTATAAAATGCAACGAAAGCACGTACCTATTTCGGCTGAGTTATCCATTTATCCAATTAAATGAGTTTGTACAACACGGCCATTAATGTAGCGATAAGTTGTACAACTTGGCAGAAAATCCAAATTTTTTGATCTTTCATACAACCAAAACATAAATTCATTCAACAGGCCCACAAAGGGTGCAATCTAGAGCAAAATAACACGAAGTTGAATCAACGGTCGCTAAGTTTATGGCTTTCTTTAAGAAACATCGGGCGAAAATTTCAACTGCTCCTGTAACACTACCTTATATAAGTTGGCCCCTCTATCATCCTCACATATGTTCATCAGAGTATACCAACGAAGGACGAGTTAATACAAGGAGATAGCGAGAGTACAAAAGTACTCTTGAAAATTACACGCACAATGACAAACTTGAACAAATGTACAACAAACACATAATTTTTGGCAATCAGAACAGTTCGCATTTATATCAACGAGTAGCTTATTAGATTTGTTTTCGTTTGTACAACATATGTGCATATATACATGTACACAAACATATGTACATACGTACAAATATATATACAACCATTCAAACATATGTACATACATGAAAACATTGCTGTCCATAAGAACATACACTAGCGCGCCTTTATTCGTGTCTACTGACGATATGTATTAACTAACTCCCACACTCAAAAAAAAAAATAAACAATGCTTCATAGATCGAAGTTTTTTTTTGAAAATCTTACTACATAAAGCTCTTTTAATATATTTTATAAATGACGCCATACGAGTTTTGGGAGAGAGTTACAACACAAAAATACATTTAAGGCGCAGCGAAGCACGCCGGGTAATTGCTAGTTTTTAATAATAGTAAAAAAGTTTCAACTAAATCGATGCATTAATATTACTGGAAATATGAAAATTTCGAATTCCGTCCAATCCTTGAAATAAACTAAATAAAAAACAAGTAAGAAAGTCTAAGTTCCGGCGGAGCCGAACATTAAATACCCGGCGCAAGTATTAAATATATGTTTTTCACCTTTCCGAAACCTTCCGCTACATGGTAAGCTGGGGCGTATCAATTTTGAGTAAATTGGAGTCCTTAAATTTCGAAATTTTGAAGTTTCAAGCAGTTCTGAAATTTACCGTTATATTAAAAGCGGCCTCAATTTCATTGCGATTTCAATCATTTTCAACGCTTTGCTTCTATGTTGCAAGCACAATAACCATACCGAGTTTGGTACAAATTGGTAGAACGGTTACCGAGATACATATATGTGATCATAAGTGGGCGGTGCCACGCCCATTTTCCAAAATTTTATCACAAACATATTTCTTGGTTAAGAATTGTTGCAAGCATCAATTTTGAATAAATTAGCTTTAATATTTACTCATGTTTCGAAGATTTTGTATTTCTCTAAATTACCGTTATATGGGATGTGGGCGTGGTTATTTTCCGATTTTAAAAATTTTCGGCCATTTCGTATGTTATACCAAGGTTAACAACTGTGGCAAGTTTGGAAGAAATTGGTGCAGCGGTTACCAAGATATACACATGTAACCATAAATGGGCGTGGCAAGGCCCATTTTCCAAAAATTTATAATATTCTTATTTTTCATCTAAAAATTTTTGTAAATATCAATTTTGAATGAATAATCTTAAGTAGTTACTAAAATATCGCAGTTTTCGTATTTTTGAAAATTACCGTTATATGGGAGGTAGGCGTGGTTATTGTCCTATTTTGCCCATTTTCAATACCTTTCGTCCTACGCCCGAAGGAAGTGCACGTAGCAAGTTTCGTTAAGATATCTCAATGTTCACTCGAGTTATCGTGTGCACAGGCGGACGGACCGCTTAAGCGATATCTATTTTCATTCTGATCATTTATGTATACATTTGTCTATATATATCTTGATTCGTTTTGCCAGTTACAAACAACCGTTATGTGAACAAAGTTGTAATAGCCTTGTGCACAAGTGCGGTCTGGTATAAAAAAATAGAAAAATTTTAAGCGAATCGGAGACATGACATAATTTTTTTTTACGAAATCCGTCCGACTTAAAAAAGAATGGCTCAAATATACGTACGTAATCGAAAACGGTATTAAATGAACAAAACAGGCCGATAGCCTTTGTTGCTAGTGCCTTTATACTGTAATATAATTATTGATAATTATATTTCTATTAAATAAATAAATAAATAAAATGAACAAAAACAAACAAACAAAATGAAAACACGGACATACTTATTATCACTACATAAAGCTTTACTAAGCGACTTCTTATTCGATTTTAATTCACTTATGACTTTTGGAAAACTGACTTTTTGTACTTTTTTATTATAAAGATCAAACAATTCGGAAAAATGTCGGAAACAACAACAACCAAAAAGGAAATCAAACAATTTCTTTTATTGCCTCACTTTTTGAAAAATTTACGTATTTCTTCAATTAAAAGAGCAATACTAAGCCCTTCTACAGCCGATTTTCAAACTTTTTCTTTGATAGAAAGGAAAACCCATGTCTTTCAAACAGAGAGAACAAAGTTTTAATTCCATCAAAAACAACAAAGTTATAACTTCTTGAAGTTGTAACTTGAAGAATACCAAATATTTATTATATTTGTTAATAAAAAAGTAGTAAACGAAGTGATGGAGAAAAACTATAAACATAGTCGTATCCTATGGGCTATAACAAAACACAATTTCTATATGAAGTGCTAATTTTTTGTGTAGCACTGTGTTACTTAAAATGGAAAGAATGAGAAAACGGTAGACTGCATGATGTAAGTTTAATTCGTATTCAGCAGCACCAGATTCAGTTTGTGTATGTTCAAAATTCTCAAGTAAAACCATGTCTCTTACTTCTGGATCAAGCGATTTTTTCTGACTGTTTGTAAAGGCCTTGAACTTGTAGTACGCTCAGAAAAAAGTAAGCTAAATATATTTCTCTCATATTTAAGGAAAACATATTTCGCTGACGTAACTAAACTCCTTTCTCAGTGTCAAGCTAAGATCCCACTATCGGCACAAGTAGCACAATATGTACCGATTATTTAAATAATTTGTACAATTACTTTTTGAGCGGTCCCATTATCATCTCATATTTAGGGATGCAAATTTTCAGAGCCAACATCGATGCCGAAAAAAATCGCCCTAAAACTATCGATACATCGATATTTTCCGATGTTTCTCTTTTTTAATAAGTATGTTACAGGTACTTCATGATTTGCAGGTTTTTACAGGAAGCTGTTAACGTACGCCACCTTCCATAAGGTTTATTAATGGCGAAAACCGCTTTACTTGTAAAACCTGCAAATCCTGAAATACCTGGAACTGACTTAATGCTTGTTAAAATTACAAGAAAAACCCAGTGTTCATCTAAACTGCTACATTGTTAACATTTCAATGGGAGGTTTTTTGAATTTAATTACATTTCCTTCCAATGCCATAATAGATTTGCTGTTTACGCGCAGATAATACTTACACTCACCTTAAGTCGTATTGAAATACTGTAACTACGTCATGGAAATCGCCTATGTTCAACGTTGCTAATTGCTTTTATTAAGTACATGGCTGCCATCACCCGTAATACGCTTACTCAAAGGGCTCTGTCCCACGGTCAGTAATTATCACGATATTTGGATCGCGATCCATATTGATGGATTGATGGATCGCGCACGAATGCTACATGTTCAATATTTATCGCGTCAGTATTTGCATTTTTTTTTTTTGCTGAACGCTTATTATGACGCAAGAAAATATCTTTATTTTGTACGTATAATTTACAGATAATGCATTCCACAATTATTTTAAGATTTGTTCAATTTGTTTTGAAAGATTTTAAGCCCCGAGAGTGAAGGCAGAGCCGATGTTTACATTATGAGAGTAAAAGATGTACTGAAGAAATATATGGATCGCGTTTTGAAAGTGCTACACGTTCAATATTTATTGACGGTATTGCGATCCGCGATCCATATCGCAAAATTTTTAGATATTTTGCGATATGGATCACGACCCATCAATACTGCATAGTACACCGTCAATAAATATCGCGATACTTGGATTACGTCAATAAATACTGACCGTGTGACAGAGCCCAAAGAATATAACATAAAGATGTGAACGCAATGGCAATTTTGAACCGAAACTAAAGTCGATGTTTAAAACATCGTTAAAATTGACATCGATATATCGCCAATTTTACGATCGATGGTAAACATCGGTTTTTTAGCCGATGTTATCGATGTTTCAGAAACATCGATGCATTGTTTGCATCCCTACGCATATTGTGACAATTTCCTTAGGTGCATATCGACCAAATGAAATATGCGGCGATATTCGGTACAACATGATCACAATATCGTGCTAGTTTAATAATAGCAATAAACAAATGTTCGGCTTTGATCGGGACATGAGCGCCCGATAAAAATCACGACATTTTTATACCTTTCATGAGCATGAAATGGTATTATAACTTTGGTCCGATGTTTGTAAGTACCAGAACAAAAAGAGATAGACCCATCAAAATGTATACTTATATGATCAGAACGTCGAGCTGAGTTGATTTATCCATGTCCGTCTGTCCGTCTGTCCGTCTGTCTGTCTGTTTGTATGCAATCTAGTCTCTCAGTTTTCGAGATATCCGGATCAAATTTGGCAGGTGGGTGTATTTTTATAATGTATTAATCATTTGTCGGAACCGGAAGAATCGGACCACTATAACATATAGCTCCCATACAACTGATTGTTCAGATATGAGATTTTTCGTTATAACTTCTCCATTTATGCAGCTAAGAACATGAAATTTCGCAGCACTTTCACCCATTATCAACAGAATGCTTACAGTGAAAACTACAAAGATCGGGTCACTATAACCTATAGCTCCCATACAACTGATTGCTCAGATATAAAATTTTTCGTTATAACTCCTCCATTTATATAGCTGGGAACAGGAAATTCCGCACTGTTTTCAATAATTATAAACAGAAAACTTACAGTGAAAATTAAAAAGATCGGATAACTATAACCTATAGCTCCTATACAACTGATTGTTCAGATATGAGATTTTTCCTTATAATTCATCCATTTAAGTAGCTAGGACCATGAAATTTCGCGCTGCTTTCACTCATTATCAGCAGAAGACTTACAGTGAAAATAACGAAGATCGGGTCACTATAACCTGCAGCCCCCATACAACTGATTGTTCAGATATAAGGTCTTTTATCATAACTCCTCCATTTATGCAGCTAGGAACATGAAATTTCGCACCATTTTCACTCATTATTAACAGAACACTTACAGTGAAAATAACAAGGATCGGGTGACTACAACATATATCTTCCATACATCTGATTGTTCAGATATGGGATTTTACTGTGAAACTCCTTTATTTGAACAGCTAAAACCGATAAAATTCGTAAGATATTTTATAAATAATAATACAAAGTCTACTGAGAAAATCGTCAAAATCTATGCTGTATAAGCTTTATCTACTATAGCACTGATTGTTCAGATACCCATGGGCGTAGCCAGGTAGGGGCAGGGGGGTGCTCGAGCCCCCCCTCCTAACTTTCAAATTTTCCTTATATATATATAAAATAGTACCCTGAAATGCCAGCTTAATAGGTTTGCGATATATCTCCTTTATGTAGGAAACTAAACCCAATAAATTGTGTTACCGGTTTACGTACCGATCACATAGCAGTGAAAATCACTTAGATTGGTGCCATATAAAGTATATCCTCCATACCTCTGATTGTTTAGAGGCGATTTTTCATATAAGTATGTAACTCCTCTATCGATGTATGCAGATGTATTCAAAATCAGTAATCTGTCAAACTAAAATTTGCAGATGTTCATGAAAGGTATGAAGCCTTCGGCATAGCCGAAGACAGCGCTGCTCTTACTTGTTTACAATTTGATTGTTCTAGAATGAAGTAAAGACTGTTCACATTATGGGTACAGCAATATTAATTTTGGTTGCTTATAAATAGTTAGCACAATTTCGGCTCAGATTGCTGAATTTCGAAAAATTGTGTTACGCTATCAGTACATCAAATGCGCAGAAAATCGGCCCATTGCGCCGATAATGGGGTCTTAGCCTAAGAGGATCGGAAGAAACCAGTGGATGGTGAAATACATCTTCAGGTTTAGCTTTTCCTAAAGTTTTTCGGCTAAAACGTTTACGATATGCTTTAAAATCTTTATTTCGCGATTCCTGGGCCTTTCACTTAATTGTCCAATCGGTGGAAGGAAATTCCATAAAATTTCGGCACCATCCATTAAAATTTTGTGCGCTGTAATTTGTTGCCAGGGATAAAGGAGGCACACAATTCCGCAGTATCAAGACATAGCATCTGGAATTTTATGTTATCTCTTTTAAATCCAGTGGATCTACCGCAGCTGTTCCAGATGAAAGTGACGCAACTTTTGAAATCGCCTAAAGATTTATGCAGCTGGTTTGGTTTGAAATATATTCTTCCACATCGCTGAACTTGCTTTGCAGTAATTTAGAAGGGCTTTTAAATAATACTCTACACAAATTCCGATTTTTAACGGATAAATGCCCTCCGTCTGGAATAAAAGATACCAGTATTGAAATAGGGAATATGTACAGACGGTATTTACTATTCCCTTCCAATTAGATGGGATTTTTCTTAAAACACTTCCACGCGGTACATATTTTTGATAAAATAGTGGATGACAGTGGCTAATCAAAATTAATAAGTTCTTATTAAAACATATTTTTCTCAAAAATGCGTAAAGCTTGTGTAAATATTTTAAGCTTACTAATGGTATTTTCGTTTCTGCCAAAAAATGTCGCCTTTTAATAGCCCCTTTCTCTTTTCGTGTTCGATTCTACAATAAAGGCAAATGGTGAACAAATTTTGTGTTCGTTTCTTAAAATGTCACACTCTTAGGCAAAAAGGGCACTTTCTCTGCCCTCTGAAGCTTCGTCAGGGTAGATGGTTGCACTCATCAGATAGTTGCTCAAAATGACAATATTTTGAATTGCGCGAGCTAGACAAGGACAAAAAGGCCCATTTACAGGGTTGAGTATAACATCAAACACACACCGTGGAAGAAAGGAAATTTCCATAATATATCGACTGCTGAGTCGAACATCGACCTATTTCGGCAGCCGATTCGAAAACGCCGTGTCAAAAAACTTTTCAAGAACGCCATAATTCAGAATTTTATTAGAAAAATCTCTATCTCAGAATTAGGATGAAGAACGCCCTATCGCACTTGAAAATGTATTGAAAATATGCTAGTATAGAGCGTTTTTGAATCGAAAGCTGAGGTAGGGAGTTTTTGAAACGAATCCTGAATTAGCGCGTTCTTGAAAAGTTTTTTTTGAGATAGAGCGTTGTCGAGCTGGCTGCCGAGATAGGTCGATATAAGGCCTTACGGTTATAAATAGGAAAAATTCAGAAAAATAGCCTTGTGTCTATTGAGAAAAAGGTGAATCAAAAAATTCGCCATGAAAAAAATTAGTTTACTCCACAGACTCGTGGTCGCAGTATTTCCAATAAAGTTTGATTTTGATTAACTGTCCGCCTTGATATTGTCACACAAAGGGGAGGGGCCTACAGTTTTACGCCGACCCGAAAGGCGATTGTATTTTTATGAGAAGCTGTTTTTCGCATCAGAAATACACTCGGTGGTTGGCCATTGCCTGCCGAGGGGCGACCGCAATTAGAAAAAAGTTGTTTGTTTTTCATGTTTTGATGTTCAGTTGAACAGCGCTTGAATACAGGCCCTGCGGAATGATAGCGCGCACTGCTAACCACTACACCACAGCAGCCGCTGTGTAACTGTATTACTTCAACTCTAAATCAATTTTACATACTTTTCGGTGAAGTAGAAAAAAGTTCCGCTCATTTACTTAACTACTAAACTTTTACAGAATATCAGAAAGTCGTAATCAACATTTTATTGATTACGATTACATTAATTGTAATCATGATATTTTTAGGATTACAATTAAAGTATGTATTCGTAATCGTAGTTTTCATGATAACAATTACTGTAATTGTAATCTTAAAATTTTTAGGATTACAATTTCGGTATTCGTAATCATGTATTTCATGGTTACTATTACAGTAATCTTAGTAATTAAGTATTTAAGATTACAATTATTATAATCGTAATGGTAACTATATGATTACAATTAAAGTAATCGTAATCGTATATAATTTAAGGATTAAAATTAAGCAAGCTTTGACTTATAGTAACCTTAAGCATTATAAAAAATGCTTTAATAGCAACCATGAACTCGCTTTCGATATTGGAAAAAAAATTTCTGACTGTAAAGTAAACATTGAGCTGTTGTACGCGGAAACTAGTAGCGTTCGGGAATCCAATGTTTATGGACGGATTCGGCACTGTGTTGTGGCTCTGCTGGTAGATATTTTTTTATCGTAAATACCATTTTTTGAAAAATTAGTTTTGAGCATCGCCTTCTATTAAGTGGTCCCATTATGCTGTTAGAAAAAACTTTCTGATTTAGATGTTGCCTACACCAGGGATCGAACTAAGGTGTGGCGGAGTGGTAGGACGCACCACTCAACCACAAGCACAAACCCCCCCTCCCCTTATAGACTTTTTAAAATATTGTAATATAGAAACAAATTGACTTACAAATGTGGTAAACATGTAGTGATAGCGATGATCATTCATCTGGAGCTGAAGAATCTAAAATTATTTAACAACAAACATAATAAAATACTATAATCTTCAGTAGGAACTACTAATTTCTTACCGCTCGGAAAAATCTATTTATATTTGTCGGGTTAGTATCTACAATAATCTTATAAATTTCCTTTTGACGAACGGCGCGCAGAACTTGCCGATAATTTGCAGGCGATGCTTGGCGTATATACATTTCGGTGCGGAAATCTGGCGTCGAACGCATCAGATCTTGTTGATTAAAGAGGCCTTAAATGAAATAAAATACACAAAATAATAGTGGAATATGCGACTAGCGTTTACATACACACCATAATCATCCTCATAGATAATGGCAGTTTTTGTCCAGTTCAAAAAAATCATCAAATCACGGTGTGCCAAACTCAAAAGCCGCTTAGATGGGTAAAGATTTATCGAGAACTCTTTGAAATTTGTGTCAAAGTCTATGCGAGTCTCGATATGTGGCACATCGAATGATTGACAAATGGATTGCACATGGGCAGCAAGCAAGGGATCCGTTGGACCAAAAATGACTTGAACTCCAGACTCCAACTGGCGACATATCTTTTTTGTTGTACGGAAGGAATCATCACGTGGCACGTACTCAATATCATAAATTAGCTGTGTGTTTGACAATAGCATCTTGTCTTTGTTAATGCGATACACCGCGTATTTAAATGAGTATTCAACGCTGCTGTCTCGTTGGTCTTCCGTAAAAATCGCACCTATGTATGTACACAAAAATTATGTAAATATTTAGTATTTCATTTTGTTTTTTTCAAGTACTTTTGTAATTTCGCCAGAAGTAAAAATTGTCACATCTACAGCGTATGTAGTTAGTACTTATATTATACTTAAACCCAATGCATGTATGTAAATGTACTTATAAATATACTAACAGAATACCAGACGTTGTCCGGGTTAGGCATATTGGGACAATGACAAAAACCTTACATTTATTTATATAAAAATAATAATATGAGCAGTAAATTTTTACAGACGATTAACAAAATTAAACAAGATTATATACATTTCAAATATTAATGAAACCAATTGGTATCTTTTATTCTCGTAGTCGAAGTTTTCTTCTCGGAACATTCCAAAGTTTTAAGAACACAAAAAAATGCAATAGAGTATTATATGATGGAAGAGGATCAGTGAATACTAAAACTGTATATTGCTGCGGAAAGTTCCGTTTCGCCGTACCTTTATTTAAAAAATACCAGTTTTTACAGTACATTATGGTTTAAATCAGTTTTTCGATAAAATAAAGAAATTCCTGGTACTATGTGTTGTACACATCGCGACAAAAATGATATTCTACGGGACAGCATTCGGCCGTTTACCACTACGAAATTTCGCAAAGACGTTTTTCAGTCGACGCATAACTTATGCCATCCAGGAAGACGCACCACCGCCAAATTAATGACCAGTCGATTTGTTTGTCCGGGTATTCAAAAGGGCAGTAGAGCATTCGCCAAAGCATGTTTGTAGTGCCCAAAGGCGAAGACTAATCGGCACACGTTCTCTCCACTTCAGCGCTATGAATCGTGTGACTCGCGCTTTGATCACATCAACACTGATGTAGTGGGTCTATTTCCACTCCACTGCGGATTTCGGTACTGCTTAACTATTATCGATCGATACACGAGATGACCCGAGGCAATACTGATGGCAGACATGACCGCACCAACTACTGCTAAAGCTTTGACTACTAATTGGATTGCGAGATATGGAGTGCCTACAGTAATTACCTCAGATCACACTTTTCGCTGAATTAACAAAGTCACTCGGCATTAAATATTTGACGACAACGCCTTACCACCCATAATCTAACGGCATCGTGGAAATATGGCACCGGACACTTAAATGTGCGCTACTTTGCATCGACTCGGAACGCTGGACGGACTCATTGCCGACAATTCTCCTTGGCTTGCGGACCGTCTACAAGCACCGCACTGGCAGCACCGTCCGAATACCACCAGAATTTCTTGCTAAGAATCCTAAAACCAAATCACAATCGGACTTTGTAGTGGAACTCCGAAAATATATGCAAAAATGTTTTGTCAGAAATGATTCGGTGCGCCCATCGTTTTCAACACCCTATGAAGGACCGTTTGAGGTTTAATCCAGGTCCAAGAATTTTTTCAAAATCTCAATAAAAGGGAAGCCGAAGAACATTTCTGTGGATCGATTAAAGCCAGCGTACCTTGTAAATGAAAATTTATCATCGCCACAGAAGAGTCTTATCACTTCGACTAAGACGAGACGGCGGCGAGTAACTTTTAAAGACAATTAAATAGTCTAATTGGGTTCGCTCAGTCTAGTCTACTTTTCTTGAATACAAGCAACCCTTACATACCTTTTTATTTTATAGTAGCAAACCACATGTCGGCCGCTGTGGTGCAGTGGTAAGCAGTGCGCGCTTCCACTCCGCAGGACCCGGGTTCAAACCCTGGTCAAAGCAACATCGCAAAAATATAGAAAAAAGGTTTTTTCTTAACAGCGGTCGTCCATCGGCAGGCAATGGCAAACCTCCGATTGTATTTCTGCCATGAAAAACAGCTTCTCATAAAAATACAATCGCCGTTCGGAGTCGGCGTAAAACTGTAGGTCCCTTCGCCTTGTGTGACAATATCAAGGCGTACGCCACAAGTCGGAGGAGAAGCTCGGCCAAACACTAACATATGTGTAAGCGCCAATCTATTATTATTATTAAACCACATTAACATCCGTTTTCTTTCTCTTCTTTTTTAAGGTCAAACCAAGAAAACACGAGTTTTTCATAATTTTATAAAAATCATTATTTAAAAACCTTTTTTGAGTATTTTTTATAAAATATCAAACGAGAAATCATCCAAACAGACTTGGCTGAGCAGATAGACGATTCGACTTTCTGCACAATGAACGACAACACACCCACCAGGATTATGGGCAGCCGCTGCAGCCCGCCAGACATAACAATTGTCAGCGCTGGTCTGATAAACAGCGAATCATGGCGACCTATGCTGACTTTGGCATCAGATCATCTGCCCATAGTCATCTCGATCGATAAACCAACCAACTTTACTTCCGCGGAACACCTGATCTAAATCAACTTTTCTAGAGCTTATTGGAATGGCTTCTACGAATTTACTGAGAGCATCTTCGCTACGCTCCCCACACCAACTGACGTCCACCTTGGTGAACGTAAGTTCCGCAGGGTTGTCGCTGCAGCAGCAGCTCGCTTCGTGCCGGCAGGATGCATCGACCCCCGGCCAAACTTCCCTGGTGAAGCGGCTTTTCTAGCCAATGAACGTGACAACCTTCGTCAGGCCGATCCCGGAAATCCCCGTATCAGGGATCTCAACGCGGAGATTTGGCAGCTGGTGAACGTACATAAGCGGACAAAGTGGGAAGAGCATCTGAAGATTTGCAACCTCACCTCTGGTATGAGTAAGCTTTTGTCAACCGTGAGATCACTGTCCAATCCAACGAAGCACGACGACAGGGTCGAAATTTTTTTCGGAGACCATGCTTCGTCGGACCAGGAGTGATGCGCGAGCTATTTTAGCCAGCCGTTCACACTGCAGTCTCCGGCGGACAAAGCCAAGCGTCGAGTGACCAGAAAGGCTGTACAAACTGCCAACAACTTGTGCCCCTTGGCGAAAGCCTCCAAAGCCATGGGTTCCGATGGAACATGAATGTTGATGCTGAAAAATTTGTGTCCTGCGGGAGTAGCGTACCTAACGGAGGTCCTCAATATGTCAATGGCCACTCTCATCATCCCGGACATCTGGAAGGTGGGGAGAGTGGTCCCACTGCACAAACCGGGGAACGCAGCCAACAAAGGAGAATTTTTTCGCCCGTTAAAACTCCTTTCCCCAGTGCGAAGACACTAGAGGCCTTACTGCTCCCGTACTTTACGAATCACCTGACCCCGGCGAAGCATCAGCATGGTTTTCGTAAAGTGCACAGTACAACAACAGCACTTAACGCCACAAACACTCATATAACAAGTGGCCTCAACCACAACCGTCCTTGGGAGAGAACAATTCTAGTAGCGTTGGGCCTGTCGAAGGCGTTTGAACCGTCAGCCACTCCACGCTACTAGAAGATATAGAGGCTTCCTCTCTCCCACAGAGGCTTAAACAGTGGTCGGCGAATTATAGTGGTCGTCACTCTTCGGTAATATTTAAAGACATATCGAGCAAACTCAGAAAAATAAAAAAGGGGTTCCACAGGGTGGGGTCCTTTCCCCACTACTGTTTAACTTTAACATTTCAAAACTCCCTCAACCACCAGAGGGTGTCTCGATTGTCTCTTACGCCGAAGATTGCTCGACTAAATCGTCTTGGAATGGAATTGATTATTTGTGTTCAAAAGTAAACGGGTATCTCTCCGAGCTTTTTCGCTTCTTCACTGCAAGGAGCCTAACCCTCTCCCCTACAAAATCCTCTGCGACCTTGTTCACTACCTGGGCGAAGGAGGTCAGGCTACCCCTGGGAATGCACGTCGATGATACACCAATTCCGATGGTGAATAATCCCAAAATACTCGGAGTAACCTTCGACAATCTGCTGGCCTTCTCTGCACACGCAGCCGCTATTGTCGCTATTGTCAACAAAGTACAGAGACGCAACAAGGTCCTCAAGTCGCTAGCCGGCAGTACTGGGGGCAAAGACAATAAAACGTTACTGACAACATGCAAGGCAATTGGCCGGCCGGTTTTAAATTACGCAGAACCACTGTGGTCGCCGGGGACTAGTAGGACGCAGGCGACACAAAGCACTGCACTTAGGACAGCGACTGGATGCCTTCTGATGTCGCCAGAATACCACCTGCACGGCGAGGCGAAAATGCTCCCTATTAAGGAGCATAATACAATGCGTTTGCGGGAAATTTTGCCCCTTATTCTAATTACCTTAAACGAGCAATTTTTGTGTATATGTATATGTATCCATAAATTTCTCGGCAACGGATCTAACGTAGCAAAATGAAAAATCGTTTTAAAATTCAATCGTAAAAATTATTTGTATCGTGCGAATATCTATAGAAATTATCAGGGTTGGAAAAACTGTTAGCACAGCGACAACAGCCAAGCATTTGCTTTTTATAAATTGTTGTTGCTTTGCTAGCCGGAAATTACAAGTACCTGATGAAGTACGGCGGCGTGGAGTTGATAAGGTGCATGCATCAACTCTTGTGCAGAATATGGTCAGATGAACGCATGCCCGACGACTGGGATTTAAGTGTGCTCTGCCCAATCCACAAGAAAGGTGACCCCGCCATTCGCGCCAACTACCGTGGGATTAGCCTTCTAAGCATAGGTTACAAGGTCTTATCGAGCGTATTGTGTGAAAGACTGAAGCCCACCGTCAATGAATTGATTAGGCCTTATCAGTGTGCCTTTAGACCTGGCAAATCCACCATAGACCAGGTATTCACAATACGCCAAATCTTGGAAAAGACCCGCGAGAAAAGGATCGACACTCACCACCTATTTGTCGCCTTTAAAGCCGCTTTTGACAGCACTAAAAGGAGTTGCCTATACGCCGCGATGTCTGAATTTGGCATCCCCTCAAAACTCATACGGCTGTGTAAAATGACGTTGAGCAATACCACCAGCTCCGTTAGAATTGGGAAAGACCTCTCCGAGCCATTCGCTACAAAACGGGGTTTCAGACAGGGCGACTCCCTTTCATGTGATTTCTTTAATCTGATGTTGGAGAAGATAATAAGAGCTGCAGAACTGAACCGCTCAGGAACAATTTACTACAAGAGCGTTCAATTACTGGCGTATGCCGATGACATCGACATCATCGGTAACAAAAACCGCGAAGTCTGTTCTGCCTTTTCCAAGTTGGATAGGGAAGCAAAGCGAATGGGTCTGGTGGTAAACGAGGTCAAGACGAAGTATCTCCTGTCATCAAGCAAACAGTCAGCACATTCGCGCCTTGGCACCCATGTCACTGTTGACAGTTACAATTTCGACAAAGTAGAGAATCTCGTTTACTTGGGAACCAGCATTAACACCGATAATAATGTCAGCATTGAAATCCAACGCAGAATCACTCTTGCCAACAAGTGCTACTTTGGACTGAGTAGGCAATTCAGGAGTAAAGTCCTCTCCCGACGTACGAAAACCACGCTCTATAAGTCACTCATCATGCCTGTGCTGGTATATGGCGCAGAAGCATGGACAATGACAACATCCGATGAGGCGGCTCTTGGAGTGTTTGAGAGAAAGATTTTGCGGAAGATTTACGGGCCTTTACGCGTTGGCGATGGCGAGTACCGCAGAGGATGGAACGATGAGCTGTATGAGCTTTACAACGATATGGACATAGTGCAGCGAATTAAAATACAGCGGCTCCACTGGCTTGGTCATGTCGTTCGAATGGACACCGACGCTCCAGCTCTGAAAGTATGCAACTCGGAACGCGCTGGTGGTAGCAGAGAAAGAGGGAGGCCCCCACTGCGATGGAAAGATCAGGTGGAGAAGGACTTGGCTTCACTTTACGTTCCAATTGGCTTCAGTTGGCATAGAGGAGAAACGACTGGCGTGCTTTGCTTAACTCGGCCAAAATCGCTTAGGCGGTTACAGCGCCAAAAAAGAAGAGGAAGAAGATGAAGATCTTGCAGAAGCAATGAGCTCAGCCGACGACGCTTTAAAGGAATTTGAAGAAATGCGACAAGATGCAGAAAGAAACTTTCATTTGCTTTTCGAACACGTAGAAGAAGTATGCACGAACCTAGGCACAAAAATCAAAGTACTGCGATACAGCAGTCGCCAAAAGAATCGCTTTAATGTGAAAACCGGAGACGCCGAGGCATACTATCGCATTGCTTTTTACATTCCCTTCCTTGCTCCCCATATTCCCATATTAATAATAATAATAATAGATTGGCGCTTACACATATGTTAGTGTTTGGCCGAGCTTCTCCTCCAACTTGTGGCGTGCGCCTTGATATTGTCACACAAAGCGGAGGGACCTACAGTTTTACGCCGACTCCGAACGGCGATTGTATTTTTATGAGAAGCTGTTTTTCATGGCAGAAATACACTCGGAGGTTTGCCATTGCCTGCCGAGGGACGACCGCTGTTAAGAAAAACCTTTTTCTAAATTTTTTGCGATGTTGCTTTGACCAGGGCTTGAACCCAGGTGCTGGTGAGTGAAAGCGCGCACTGCTTACCACTACACCACAGCGGCCCATATTGCTCATTTGAAAAGCCGGTTCCTAAACCATAAATCAGTTTTAAATAACTTTAGTGTTTTGTTTCCAAAGTATGATTTTAACGAAAAAAAAAAACTGAAGAATTGTTTGCTTTCAATGAAAGAGTAATCGTCTGCTCCAAACAAAATTCTTCTGGAGGTAGAAATGTGGAAAAAACGAGTTTCACACGAACATTTTCGAAATGCTCTCGAAGCATTTCAAGTAGCTAATACAACGTCTTTTGGGAATGTTTTTAAGATCTTACGTATATTGGCACTTTTTCCCGTTTCAATAGGCACACCTGAACGAAGCTTTTCATGCCGGACAAGAACTAAAACCTACTTGAGAAATGCAACATGTTAAGAAAGGCTCAACGTTCTAGCATCTATGAATATTCACAAAGATATAAATTTTCCAGTTGACGAAGTTCTAGAAGAATTTTTCAAAAAACCACGAAAAATTTTAAAATTCTTCGTTTCATTGCTTTATAAGTAAAAAGAAAGATTTAATGTGATTAAAATT
>NW_023461857.1:0-22606 GCF_013731165.1 Rhagoletis pomonella
GCCGCATACTTTAGTGCGAAAACGGATCGTCAAAGTATCCAAAAATGAAATCGGTCAAACGGACAAAAGTCCGCACTTCATCCACTTTTATTTCCTTTTTCGGATCGGTTTTCGGATTTTTTGCTGGCTGGGTTATAGTGGTTTTCCCGTACGGTAAATTAAAGTTATCGAACTTTTAATTTACCGTAATTGAAATAACATTATCGATACAGACATACATATATACCGAAATATATGTATGCACATATACTCACAATCCCCGCGCATTATTAATAGTCCCCCTATCCAAAAACCGCTATAAAAATATACATACGTAGCACATTTTATATGCAAATGTATATATAAACTCGTTTCCATTACCCGCCCTTATTTTTATGTACATAAGTCCCGGGCATTTTCCACTTTTTCACGTACGCTATTCCCTAACAGATAAGTATGGCTGACTTTCAAAACGTCAATTGCTTTTCATACGTACAAAGCATGATTCAATAATAGAAAGGTTTTGTAATAAAACAGTCTTCTCGCTCCCACACATAAAATCGGCTCCTTTACTTGTGCAGAATGTTGCTTACTCTATAGTTTCTAGTGATATTAGTAGTAAAACCAAAAATTCTTCATACTAAATATTCGTTGGCGTCACCTTCGTTTGCGTAATTTTCTAGAACAAGTGTAGAATAGCGACCGTTTAGCTATAAAATAACCAAAAATGCCGATTGATAGAACTTTTTACGCTGACTTCAACGATACCAAATTGATTTGGCGCAGGTAAAAAAAAGAAGATATAAGAGGATTATTTGTATTTTTTATTATCACTAAATTGTTGAAACCCAAAAGTAGATCATGATAAAATATGTAATATCGAATTAAAGATAATAACTTGTACTTTCTAAATAATATAAAATTCTTTACCATTAATTATGCAGTGTTTTCAAAAAAGGTTATTTCATGAAAAAATAGTATTTGTTCGTTTTTTAGTGGTTTTGGTTTCAAAATACAAAAAGCTATAAATTATGTACATAAGCTGAAGAACAAATTAATTACCTTTATGGTGACGTCATTAGCTTTTTAATCGGTTATAAACTTCATAAGATATTAATATTTAAAATATCTAAAAAATGAACTTTAACCTTCTAGAACCTCTTCACTTTTTACTTGCACCAAATCATTTTGGCATGGTTGAAATGAGCATAAAAAGCTTGATCTTTTTCGTTTTTGCATAGCTCAACGGTCGGTATTCTAGATTTGTTCCCGGAAATGACGAATAACTTAAATCAAAAATTCATATTTTTATGTATTGTTTAGTATTTCCATTAAAACACCAAATATATTGTGAATTCGCATAGAATTAATAATACACGTTTTACTTCTAATTGTATACTTTGCGTACTTTTTGTAGTACCATTCCACTACCGTTTTCTCAAAAGGCGATCACATTCTTCCCCTTTCTCCTACTTCCAATATACGAATCTAGATAAAGGAGTGTCAAATTTTAGCTGTCACAAATTACACAACCTTGTTTTATTGAATCATGCGTACAAAGTATAATGTTTCATAACGCTGAACTAAAAAAAAGTTATCGAAACGCATCGCTAGAGCAATCAGCGCATCACAAACAAAGTTGATGCTTTGTTTGTTATTGGTTACCATTGGTGTTTTAAAAATGGAAAATTCAGAAAAATTGTTCATTGCTATATTGAATATTTAAAATATGCAACGTATATGGTTGCAATGTGTCGCAACTCTGCATATACAAATAGTTTGAATACCGTAGTATAACAGTTTCTAAATATTGTATTCATACGTTTTGGAAGTCAGCCTATTTATTATATGCCTGCGTGCATACATATATTCACTTTCCTCCTCTAACTCTTGAATCTCCTGGTAACAAAAAAAATTCGCACGCGAAATATATAAATACAGTCTCTTTTGCCCAATACAGTACATGTAAGTTGTATATTTATGCCGGTTCTGGAACCGGAGCAGCAGCGCTGCTAGCAGCCAGGTTCCAGAACCGGCATAAGGTTTGCTGCTGCTCCGGTTGCTCAATCGGTGCAAGCTTTGCTGCTCCGCCAAAAGATATCGCCGATCGCAATCCAAGTTCAGAACCCAGATAAAAGCCGCAAGATGTCGCTGATGACAAATCTGAGTCCAGAACCGGAACCGGTCACAGGGTGTACCGCTGATGGAAATCCGATACAAGGTGATTTATATATCGAAAATTGGTAAAGTAGATTGGTATACATAATACATACGTATTCTCATACATACATCCCTATGCAAACGTACATATGTATATACATATATAGGTGCTCCACCCATAGAAAAGTGTGTTAATCACAGTATACCAGTAGAAAAGGTTTTTGTTGTTGTGGCTGTTAATTTGGTCCCCATAAAGGACTTGAGGCATAGTTGCCAACTTAGTGCTTTAAGCACTAGATTTAGTGCTTTTTGAAAATTAAAACGCCAAAAAAAAAATTGTTTAGTGCCTAGTGCCCTTTTTTGTGCTTTTTTCTGAACTAAAATCTAAAAGAATCTAAAAAGAATCTACAAATTTAAATGCACTAAAATGCAAACCCACGTTCTTCCGTTCTTGTTAAATTGTATTCGCGTTGAAAATGCTAGCACGCAGATAAGTTAAGTATTTATTTTTTTATTTTCTTGATTATTGATTTATTTTCTTGATTATTGATTGACAGTTCGAAAAATTTTAACTTTTTTTGCCACCTGAGTGCATCGGTTTTTGTAGATTCTTCGGTGCTGAATACAAATCTAGCTGCAGAATTCTATACCACTATACTAAGGGTATCATTAAGTATTACTCTTCCCCTTTAAAATTCAATTTCGTTTGTTGCGATTCGATTGTTCCTTCTCCAGATGTACCAGTTTTAATGTGCAGTACTTCGGTATTACTTGCCAAGCATGATTGTGTATTTATTTATACATGTAAATATTGTATATTTTTTTTTACTTTTCTTTACCACAATTTGTTATGAAAAAGAGTATCCTTTGATTTAAAAAAAAAAATGAGTGCTTTTAGTGCGGTAAAACGCTCTTTTTTCCAAGATTTGGTGCTTTTTGAAACTGAAAAGTTGGCAACACTAACTTGAGGGTTGCGAGCAACTGTTTTGCCGCATTCAGGGTGCTGTGCAGCAAAATAATGTGGTTAAAAATTTTAACATCGGATAAATGGCGAGAGATATATTGTTATGCGCTCTATAATTAAACATGAACGTAATAAAATGTTTTATACTTCAATACAACTAATTAACGCTATTTTTGCAATTCGAAATGACCTTAAAAATATTTGTAGTGAAATATGTACTTTATGAGTTAAATGGAAACTATCTTATATGTAAAAATATATTCCGATTTACTTCAAATAAATGATGTAAAATGTTTTATACATGGATCTAGTTTTAATAATAATATTCATTACTTTCATCTACATTGCTTTTATTGTAAGTTTTCTCTGGCCGACTATACATGCTAAAGCTAAATAATTTCACAATTTCTACCCTATTAAACGTTTATATTTTAATAAAATGTGATCAATTGCTTAAGAATATATAATTTCCGATCAAACTATAGTACTGAATGCTTGAGAAACAGTTATTTAAATCAAATGATCAATAGTGATCGCACTCGGAGCGAATTTTGGAACACGGAGCGAATTATGCATATTAACACTAAATAATTTCTAACTTTATGCCTTATTATACGTTTATATTTTAATTTAATATGATTAATTACTGAATAATATATAAACTGCGATCAAACTTCACTACTGAATGCTTCACAAACAATATTTGAATCAAAAGATCAATAGTGGACGCGCTCGGCGCGAATTTTGGAACACGATACAAAATATGCATGTTAAGACTAAATAATTTCTCATAAGCTTATGTTTTAATATAATATAATTGATTACTGAAAAATATATTAACTCCGATCAAACTATAGTATTAATTGTTTGACAAACTATTTAAATGAAATGATCAACAGTGAACGAGCTTGGAGCGAATTTTGGAACACTTCATAAAATTTGTACAGAGAAAGTATATTATTTGGTAGAGATCAAAATGTATTTAACAAAGCGTGATTGAATTTGACCATGCTCTCAGAAGAACCATCCTATAAAGTCAAATTGAAAAAAAAATTTTATGAATTTTTAATCGTTTGTTTATATTTTTACCTCGCTTTTATTAGCTCGGGATGTAACTATGTAATATTGATGCGCCTAAAAGATGCAGCGATTTCCATTCTCAAGTTACATGCTTGATGACAGTACGAATTCTTAAAGTAACCTGGTGACAGTACGAATGGAAGTTTTAATAGCGAGGTTTTAGTTTTTTAAACTATAATTTTTCTCTACATAATAGTATCTTAAAAGAGAGCCGCACTGAGTTGTCAATAACACCTTGGGCCGTATGCTTAAAAACTAAGCAATTACTTTTTCTCAGATTCTCATACCTTTCACTTAAATTTATTTGAAAAAATTTAGTGAAAGGTCTTTAATTTTAAGAAAAAGCATTTGCTTAGGTTTTATGCATACGGCCCCTTGTTAAATACACCCATGATACAAATATTTAAAGGTAAAACCGCCTGCCCAATTCGACGGCCATCATTCATTTTTTGAAGTTTGTCTATTTTATAAAATTGAAATTTTGAGAGCAACTCAAATGCCAAATAAAAGTAAAACAAAAAACAAATAGATGAAAATATTGAAATTTTCATTTATTTGAGACTGAAAATGAGAATGTATTTGTGAGATTGGAAATTTGAAAACATTTTTGTAATGTTAGCATACTTTAAAATTGTTCAGCCTGCCTCTCAGCGGTTTTACCTTCAGATTTTTGTATCATGAATACACTTTGGTCGAGATATCACGAACAAGTTTTCGTTTATTTATTTTTACTTAAAATCCTTAAATATGTATTTTGATTTTTTTCTGTAGAATACGTATTCATTTTTTTAACGATTTTAATAAAAGGGAGGACAGTCGGATCTACGTAACCAGATCGACCTGAATGCGCATTGAAGTCGGTTGTATTTTTTGCTTAAAGTTACTTGTTATTATTGAGATAGTTTCGCTACTATTTAGAGGTTTCTCGACATACTTTTTCATATTACTGTTATTTATTATTTTTCTTATTAGTCATTTATATGTTTAGGACTTACTGTGGGTGCTTTAAGATTCATTTTGTAAATATGTATGTACATATAAAAAACAATTGCGATATTTTATTTTAAATTATGAATTGTATTCGTGCAATTTTGTATGTGTAATAGTTTTGAGAACATTTTTTGGTTCTGTTGTATTCTTTTATTGCATGCCTTAAACTTTTTTACTTTAAGTTATAATGTTGAAGATATGCCTTTGTCAAGCACTTTAGCTAGGTGCGAGAAATTTAGCATATGCGCGTAAGAGCATGGAGTAGGTATACGGCTGTGCTGCCGCGATTCTCCAACATCTTGTCAAAGGAGAAAACATATTGGTGGCGGAATCCATCGTAGTCCGATTTTTCTTAAAATCTACGAAAAAGCGATCACTGAATCTGAACTGCTATGAACGTGTGTATTCAAAGCAACCGCTGCGTTCGTAGCTACTCGAACTTAATAGCATTCTCGTAGATTTCACGAAAAATCGGACTACGTTGGATTCTACGATAGCTTTGATTAGTTCGTGCGATTATGACTTATGGATCGATTATGGATGGGAACGGAACCTCAGTTGGGTTGCCGATCGACAGCGCCACTGAAATTAAAATGTTTTTAATTATGAGTAGCAATAATTAAGTTTCATAAAGTTCGAGGTGGTACAATTTAAAAAAAAAGTTGAAAAAATAAATAAAGTATCTCAATCAAAATTTCCCGGCAGCCACAAAAATGCAGTTGCCAATATAGCAACTTAGTTGCCAGCTTTCAGTTGCTAGTTGCCATCGGTAATACCATTTCAGCCACTGGCCAACCAACTGAAGTTCGGTTGTCCTCCGTAATCGACCCATAAAATCGGAATCGAATATGCATGCACGTTCTGCAGAACGATAAATATTTTGTAAATGTGTGCTCTGTCCGCTAACGAATTCCAGCCTTGTGTGAAAGATCGTATGTGAAGCCTCCGTCTGACTTAACGATTGCCAAAGGCATGCCAGAAGATGTTTCATCATATGTTTTCGGCCATCGTCTTCTTCGAGTAAGTTCATCGATACCAAAAACTTTACAACCTCTATGTGCCAGCAGCCCTTATTGTTTTTGCCAATGACATGGTACTATTGCACTGTTAATAACCAAATTTAGCCGCAGTTGCATTCACACGTGATGTAATAGCTAGTGTCGGCAAGCTGTGGGAATGCCCAGAAGATGGCGTTTGTTCAGCTATCGAAATCATTACACCGACGGCGGTGGGCAGTTCTGCTGGAACATATTTACCACAGCAGTGGTTGCGGCGTTTTGTTCTGCAACAATAGCCTGCAATGATGACATGTCATATAATGTCGACGAACAAAGATATAAAATTTTAAATGACTAACCTTATTCCCGGCCGATTTGGGGGACCACCCTTGGTCACGACCAGAACCCATTTACCAAGAGAAAAAACCGCAGGGATTGCAGTAGTTCTTGCAATCACCATGATGATGCTGTGCTTGTAATTAATAGTCTGAAAAGACATAAAATTGCATTAATGAAATGTAATACACATCAAACAAATAAATTTCAATAATTTGTTTACCATTTCACAAACCGAATTACCAAGAAATAGAAACTCACCGCGATGCGATACAGAAATAAAAACCAACAGGGCTGCATTTTCTTGGTAAACCACACAAGCGCACAGAGCAATCTGATCCGCAAAATTATTTTGTGAAAAATAATAGTTGAAAAGAGTTTTTACACATGATTATCACATTAACTCATAAGTGCAAATTATTGTGATTATTTTTAGTTGAATATAATTGTATTACCTTAGACTTTTTTTTAATGTTTTCTTATATTCATTCTTTTGGGACGCAAAAGCAACCATGCGCTCAATTTCTTGTGGGGAAATTTGGTCTCCATAAAGGACTTTCACCATGAAACAGCTACAAAAACAAAAACCTTTTCTACTGGTATACTGTGGTGTTAATAATGTTCACATAGTTAATTGCTAAGTATTTAATATGTATGTGTATATGAATGGAAAGGCCTGTCGATGTTGATGATGAGAACAAATAAAATTTAATTTGAAATAAAAGAAAGTTTTATAATTACTTATTTATTTTTGTTTATTATTAGATATTTAACGAAGAAATAAATTTTCTTAATATTATCCATATACAAACGTACATACGTTCATATGTATATACATATATAGATGCTCCACCCCTAGAAAAGTGGGTTAATAATGTTCTAATAGGTAATTATCAAATATTTAATATATAAATATATACATATATATGAATGGAAAGGTCTGATGTGTTGATGATAACAAATAAAATTTAATTTAAAATGAAATAAATTATAATTACTTATTTATTTTGATAATAAGAATTTTAAACATAAATGTCTGTAACTATATGAATTATAGCTTTGCTGTTGATTATATTTATAGCTAATGTTTTTTCCTAAATCCATATATCCTCCAACGTCAGAAATTTATAGTATGGTTATATACGATAGAAATTCGTAAAGTATGCTGACATACATATATACGTATATATATATACATATATATATATATATATATATGCTCTACAGTTAGGAATATGCGTTAGAAATTATATGTTAGAAATACAGATGCTACACCGCTATAAAAGTGTATTAAGAATGATCACATAGGTAATTGCCAAGTATTTAATATATATGTATATATATATATATATATGAATGGAAAGGTCTGATGATATTGATGATGTAAACAAATAAAATTTAAAATAAAATACTTTACTAAAATTTGAAATAAATTTTGAATACTTCTTCAAGTCTACATCAATAAGAAGTCTTCTAGGTAGCTTCATTAAGAGTTTTTTTGATATGGTTTTAAATATAATCCGAGTCCCTTTTTATAAGGCTTTAAGAATATATCTTTTCCCATTGAAATAGCTTCCATTATATTATTATGACGTTTCGCCTCCAATAACTACTCCTTTCCAGTTTTTATAGCATTGATTTTTTTAATAATTCCTGCTGTACCGCCAGATAGACTTCCAAGTGCTCCTAATGCTCCGAATAAAGGCGCTAATGGGAGAAATCCTCCAGATTTAGATAATGATATTACACGTGGTGTTTTTATTATAGATTTTTTTCCTCTGAAAATATTATTTACAACCTTTCGTGACATTTTTATGGCATCTTTTAAGTTATCACTTTTCTTTAAATTTTGTTTAGCACTTTTTAAGGCATGATTGAAGAGCTGATGACCAGTTTTTCCTCTCACTTTTTTAGTTTTACTATAAGCGTTCCATACCGAATTTCGTTTTTGTCTTCAGTATATTTATAACTAACCAAGCATTCGTTTTCTCATTAAGATTGCTATCCTTCGCTTTAACTCTTTCCCAAGCCTTCTTAATTAATTTTTTATCAGCAATATGTCCGTTATCTAAATCTTTATTATATAAATATGATATATCATGTTCTCTACAAGCAGTGTCTAGTAGATTAATCCCTCAATCTCCTCCGTTTCCGTAGTTTCGTTCCAGGTCCACAAAATTTATAACTAGGCAAATGAAGTTAGGAAGCATATTAATTATATTATTTATAAAACCTTTTCCAACGACTAACGATTTATAAATAAGCCTTTTTTCGAAAATAACTCTCATATAAAATAATATTATATTCAAATAAACGCTGAAGTTTTTTAATAAATCTATGGTTCTATATAATTAAATTTTAAATTTCTAAATACTAATTCAACAGTTAAGTTATATTCAAATACAATATTATTATATGATTTAGAATAAACTTCTACGTCATACATCGCTTCCCTACTTTTTCTATTACAATACTTTAATTTAGTCTTAATATCTAAACCCCTTCTTTCATATTCATGTTGGTTTTGATGTTGCTCCATTATGTACTCCTCAATTTCCCCGCCAACCACTGTTAAAAATTTGCCATTGTCATCAGTGTTGCCGCGAATCATTTTTAGCGGTAGCCAAATTCCGTTAAAAAAAGGGCTAAACAAAGACGTTGTGGCTAAAAATGGTAGCTAAATTTTTTACTTACATATACATATATAAGTATACACGCAAACATTTTCAACAAGTAATGGTATAGAAAAACAATGAAGTCTGGAAAAAACCTAAGATTTTGTCCAACCAAAAACCTTTTTGTATAAAAGGGGAAATATACGACACCAGCTTGCTGGCTCCATCAAGTGATTGTACCATCAGACTCGAAGCATATAACTTACCAGCATGCTGGTACAATATTTATTTCTTTACAAATGAGGTCGAGAAAAGATCGAAATGATTAGATCCAAAATTTCATAATTTTTCTACCATTTTGTTAAACATTGTTTTTTTCAAAACTGCAATATCGTGAACTTAATCTTCCACTAACACGCCTTTGACCCATATAGGGCAAGAAATTTCCGCCAAAATACTTTTTACTTAGAAAATTGAGCTAATTTCATCAAATCATTTCAATCATAAAATTTTCAAATAGTTTTTGAAGTCGCACCAGCAGCTGGTACAATCACACCACAAGAACATACACATATTAAGGGCCGTAAACTTATCTACTTTAAACTATAGTAGTATAAAAACGTAAGGAACATAAACTACATATATGTATATTAGACTGCATCACCAAAAAAAGTTGCGGTTTTTCCGCCCGGATTATAAAATCTCTTATATTTTAAGACGTCCACCAAAATATTTCGGAAAAATATTAAGATTTAAGCGAGCTGGACCGATTTGAAAATACCTCCAAAAATGAAGTTTTTTATGAATAAAAATAGTTTCTTCAAAAACTTTTTGATAAAAGTCCCCTCAGATGACAAATTAGATTAAGCTTAAAAAATCTGCATAAAAATCTTTAAAAATCTTTTCAACGGAATCGTAAGAATGAGATTTTTGATGCTGTTTTTTTACTTTTTTCAAAGATTGTTTTACGAAAAACTTGAATAATTGCGCCAAAAATGTTCTGATGTAGACTTATAGGATCTCAGTAGAAAGGTATTTTCACTCTGTTTTTATTTCTGGCCAAAAAAACGACATTCGTGTCCCATCTTGTTTTTTCGAATACCAACACAACTTAATTCAACTTTGAAAGAAGTTCGTTCATCCTACCTTTCTCTTCCATCCTTTGAATGAGTTTATTAGAAAAGAAATAAAAGGAAAAATACCTTTCCATTGACACCTCTTAAGTCTAAATCGGAAGAGTTTAGGTTCAGTTATTCAAGTTTTTCCTATACCAATCTTTGAAAAAAGTTAAAAAAAAAACAGCATCAAAAATCTCATCATTACGATTCCGTTCAAAATTTTTTTTCTTTTTTTTTTAAATATTCTTATGCAAATATTTTAAGCTTAAACCGTTTCGTCATTTGAGGGGATTTTTTAAAAAAAATCTTTAAGAAACTATTGTTATTCATAAAAAACTCCATTTTTGGAGGTATTTTCAAATCGGTCCAGCTCACTTAAATCTTAATATTTTTCCGAAATATTTTGGTGGCCGTCTTAAAATATAATAGATTTTGTAATTCGAATGGAAAAATAGTACAAATTTTTTTTTTGTATGGGGAGTGATGCAGTCTAATGTATATTTTATTGTGCTAATTTTGAGTAAAAGTTGCTATAAAAAGTGCCTACGAGCATCTTAGTGTGATAATAACCGAAGCTAAGTGAAAGTTTTGTGATTTTTGTGGTTTTTATTAAATTTAATTAAATTTCACTAGCTTACATCTAATCTTGCCGAGTCATTTGTTGTTATCATTGTTGTTGTTATTCCTTTGTAGTTAACTGAGATCGTTTCTATTTTTGCACATTTCTTTTTGCTCTTTTTGTTTACTTCGTTTAGTATTTCTTGTCACAGCTGTTTGCGCTGCGTTTATTAAGTGTCACATTACAGTGATACTCAAACTGTTCGCTACATATATTTTTAAGCTAAATACATCAGCTCCTGAATTGTTGTGTGTGTTGTGTTAAACTTATTTTGCTTGTCTTTTTATTAACATAAGTGTTATTAAATCTTTCAATATGAAGTGTGATCTTGATAACTGCCAAATCAAAAGCGAATCTGAACGCTACTTATCGTGCTGGCTCTGTGATGGTATTTGCCATCTAAAATGTGCTGGTTTGACAGGAAGAATTCTGGACGCTATTAATGATGGCAAAGGTCTTCGCTGGTCTTGCTTAAAGTGCAGGTCAACCGAAGTTGATCTCTTTAAGTTGTTTAGGCAAACCAGAAATGGGTTTTCTGAGGTAGGGAGAGAGTTGTCGGTACTGACCGAAAAATTTAAACATTACGAAAATGTATTTAAATCTTTTAAATGCTTAGATACCGTACAATCTATGAAGGACATTCCTGTGTCAAAACGTAAGCGTCTTCATAGTCCGCCTAATGAAAGGACGTCACGTCAGAACACTCTTCCGAATGACTTAATTAATCTTTCTTCTCCATGTCCACAGACAACGGAGTTATCTTCCTCAAAAGAACATATATCAAAGTCTGCTTCTAATAATAACGACCCTGCAGTATCTTCCCCGTCCCCCGTTGAAGTTGTGGCACCGCCATCCAATCTTCCAACGCTTACTCTACCCTCAACTAGTAACTCAGTTACTCAAGCCCGTCCGCCGGTAATCGAGTCTGATACTAGGAGACTGGTTGTGGTTCCCCCAAAGAAGTCTATATTTGTATCTAGATTTTCGAGGGATACTTCCGAGGACGATATAAAGTTTTACATCTCGTCCAAAGTTAAAACTGTCAAC
Source organism: Rhagoletis pomonella (assembly GCF_013731165.1). Lineage (NCBI taxonomy): Eukaryota > Metazoa > Arthropoda > Insecta > Diptera > Tephritidae > Rhagoletis > Rhagoletis pomonella. Next base: position 11,907 of record NW_023461857.1, read on the forward strand.
TTAAGTATCAGAAAATTTAATTTTAAATATGAAAGAAATATTTCTTCATTTAAAATAGACGTAAATTTAGAAAATTTTGACATGCTGCTTAGTAGTTCTTTTTGACCCTCCGGAGCTTTCGTTCGTGAATTTGAGTATAGGCCCAACAAAAATAATAATTTAGCAAATATTCCCCGTCAGAATACAGAACCAAAAAACTGATTACTAAATCTGCTTTAAGTATTTATTATCAAAACGTAAGAGGCATAAATACTAAATTAAAGAATTTATATCTTAATGGCCTTGAATGCAATTATAATATAATTTCTTTGACTGAAACTTGGCTCAAACCTCACACTTTTAATTCAGAGATTCTTTCAAATAATTATCATATCTACAGAAAAGATCGGGAGGACATAGTCGGCGGTGGTGTGCTCTTTGCCGTAGACTCTTCAATACCATCTGAAGAAGTTAGTCTTCCACACATTGAATCTGCAGAATTCAAATGCATTCGTGTTCAGGTTGGAAGGGGGTTTACTTACTTAGCTCTATGCTATATTCCTCCCCGATCTGACTTATCAGTGTATTCACAACATGTATCTTTACTGAAATCAATTAATTCAATGATTAAACCCTCTGATTCATTGATTGTGTTGGGTGACTTTAATTTACCAAATGTATCATGGAACATCATTGACAATGATATTGTACCTTTCTCGTCTAGCGCGTGCAACAACGTATTTTTGGAGGAGATGGCTGAACTCTGCCTGAATCAAGTTAATGTACTTCGCAATAAGTTTGGCAAAGTATTAGATCTTGTTTATGTTGATGATGCATCTAAGTCGGCTGTAAATAAATGTGACCCACTAGTTTTGCCCGAAGATGTCTACCACCCTGCTATTGAGATATCTTACGAAATTATAAACGATGGTCAAAATTGCGATGTCCAAACATACGAGCCAAATATTCGCTTTGATTTTTCGCAAGCCAACTTTAAAAAACTGAATAAAGAATTGTCTAAATTGTCGTGGCCTATATACAAAGAAAAAGTTGAGCAAAGCGTTGCACATTTTAATTTTACTGTACATAGATTATTTGAAAAGTATGTGCCTAAACGCATGTGTGTTCCTGTAGAACAAACACAGTTATGGTTAACTAAAGAACTGAGAAACTTGAAAAACAGAAAGTCACGTTATTTTAGATTACACAAAAAAACCGGCTTACACTCATACTATGTAAAATACTCACTTTTGCGTCACAAGTTCTTTGAATTAAACAAAAAGTGTTATAAAGATTACTTGTGTAAAATCAAACGACGTATAATATATAACCCCAAATCATTTTATGATTTCGTAAACTCCAAGCGAAATGTACGTGGGTTTCCTTCCGCCATGAAGTATCAAAATACCGTCTCTGGTGATAATCAAACAATTTCTAACATGTTCGCTCAGTTTTTTAAATCCAATTATTCCACTAACTCCCAAGCATACTTTGACTATCCTTTTAAACTAAGTCCAATTAACTCAATACATAACCCTATAATATCTCCCGATGATGTTTTAGTTTACCTGAAGTCCCTAAAGCAGTCTTTTAGTTATGGTCCTGACCAGATCCCCACTTGTTTTCTTAGAAATTGTGCTGATTATCTCTATGAGCCGTTAACAGCCTTATTTAATTTGTCTCTTAAAGAGGGCGTTTTTCCAACTGTATGGAAGGAATCGTTCATAACCCCCTTACATAAAAGCGGTAGCAGGTCTTCAGTGGAGAACTACCGGGGCATAGCTAAGCTTTCTGAAATTCCTAAATTATTTGAAGCAATTATAACAAATCGGTTGACGCATTCTATCACTTCAAGCATTTCATACAGTCAACATGGATTTTGCAAGGGCAAATCAACTTCTACTAATTTACTTGAATTAACATCCTATATCTCAAAAGCATTTAGTGAGAGCAAAACTGTTGATGTTATAACTATATACTGATTTCAGTAAAGCATTTGACAAAGTGTGCCACTCGTTGCTCATCTATAAACTTGATCTTCTTGGTCTTCCACCTAATTTTCTACGTTGGATCTCTTCATACCTCTATGATAGATCACAAAGGGTATTGTTTAAAAATACTATCTCTGACGTCATTGATGTTACTTCAGGAGTCCCTCAGGGTAGCCACCTAGGCCCGATTCTGTTCTTGCTTTTTATAAACGATATTTCTACAGATATAAAATTCTCCAAAATTTTAATGTATGCAGATGATGTAAAACTTTATAAATCGTACGTTTCAATTGAAGAAAGGTCTTTGCTACAATCAGACTTAAACAGCATGGCTTACTGGTGTAAAGTAAATCTTATGCCTCTAAATCTTAAGAAATGCAAAGTAATGTGCTTCTCGCGAAGAGCTGTTCTGCCAGTTTCTTATATAATAGGTAACCATAACCTGGAACAGGTATACAATTTTGTGGACCTTGGTATCACAATGGATCCTAAGCTTAATTTTAATCTTCACGTTAATGTGACAGTCAACAAGGCTAAAGGTGTACTTGCATTTGTGAAACGATGGTCAAAAGAATTTAGTGACCCGTATATCACTAAAACCCTGTTTACAACATTAGTTAGGCCGATTCTGGAATACGGCTCGGTGGTTTGGAATCCAAGGTATCAAATTTACTCAGACAAGATAGAATCAATTCAAAAACAATTCCTACTTTTTGCTTTAAGAAATTTCCGATGGGATTCTCAATATAGTCTTCCACCTTATACGAGTCGCTTAAAACTTATTAACCTTCCTACACTTGCCAGTCGCAGGGAAATGCTTGGTATAATTTTTATGGTTAAATTACTGACAGGCTCAATTTCAAGTCCGTCTCTTCTGGCTGATGTAAGCTTTAATGTTCCGTCACGCGTATCAAGACACTTTTGTCCCATATTTCTGAAAGCTTGTAAAACCAATTTTGAATTGCACGACCCACTCCGTTGCTTATGCCAGGATTTTAACTCTCATTCCAGCACGTTTGATATATCAGATCCGCTTTTCAGCATTAAGAAAGCGATACTCTCCTCTCTCAATAAGTGAATTATTGACATAAATACATAAAATCAGCTGATGAATTTAGTTCTGTAGCTGAACAGTTTTAGATCTCGACACTTAACAAACTCCTGCCTATCGTGACTCGGCACAAAAATTTAAAATATTGGTTCCGTACGTCATGCGGACTGCGCCCCTCGTGCGGATGGGCGGGAATGGAGGGTAAAAACCGTTGGGATATTATTATTATTATTATTATATATCAGTCATTCTTAGTTTAAAAATTCATCTCTTACATAGATGAACAAACAATTTTAGATCAAATTAAGCATATACAAGTTTTTCATGCCAAGTATGAATAAACTCTAAAAAGGGCTAAAAAAAGGGCTAGGGGCAATTTTAAATTTATGTGGCCAAAAAAAGTATGTGGTAGCTAAATCTAGCCACCAAAGGGCTAAAACGGCAACACTGATTGTCATCCTCTTCATCCCATTTTTTATAAAAATCATGGGCTGCTCTGACTGGGATGCCCAAAACCTGTAACCGGGGACCCTCATCTTCATCTTCAATACATATATAAGGGGTTTTCATGTCTTCAAAGCACAACATCTCCAATTCGAAATCGAAGTTGTACTCTCCATGATGCTCGCTATTGAGGATTCGATCGATTCCAGGCATGATGTGTTTTAGTAGCTTTAAACAAAGTAATAATTTCTAATGTACAGTATTAGCTTATTTATACACATTTCATAACTATATAAAAAGCATTGAGGTAAACTGTTGATAAAGAAAGACAAATTTATTAAATTCAAAAGAGTCACCGAATGTCTAACAAATTCAAAAATAATACGAAATCTTTTCATCTTTCACATATGAATGGAAAGGTCTGCTGATGTTGATGATGAGAACAAAAAAAATTTAATTTGAAATAAAATAAAGTTTTATAATTACTTATTTATTTTTATTTATTATTAGATATTTAATGAAGAAATAAATTTTCTTAATATTATTACATTTTTTCAGCACAATCATAGAATTTTCATGATATTTACAAGTATTCATATTTATATTTTTAATATATAAATTCTTTAAATTTGGACAATTTAAATCATCCAAATTATATAAAATAATATCGTATCCGAATAAACGCTGAATCCATCTGATTTTCTCCAATCCTTTAGCATAGAATATATAATTTTTTCTTTTCATTAATGAATGGATATATTAAATAACAGCCATTAAAGTCGAATCACCATCTTTCCATTTTAATCCATGATGATTATGATATAACCAGTTGTTATTTGTTTTATTCTCGTATCGTTAACTTAGATTCTTCAAAAGGAGGTTGAATAAGAAACGTTGTTACATGTGAATCATATGTTGATATGCTGACTTCTTTAGCAATCAATTTCCTATTAAAATAGAATCCCTGAACGTCTAGAACCAACGTATATTCCTCTAACATTATATAGATTGAGCTTTTTTTAAATTCGCTTAAAAAATAGTCTTATGAATTTCTATAAAAGTTTATATTATTTTTTTTTAGAGTCTAATTAAATCCTATTTAAATAATTGTGAACATAAGTATGTATTAGAACCTCCAATTTTATTAACCATGAAAGCCAAATATCAAATTAATCTTTTTATATACTACATTTAATTCTTTTTATATTTCATATTTATATAATAAATCCATCTCATTCTATTAAAAATTAAGAAACTTCCATATTCATATCATGTTTTAATATCAATTAATGTGACATCTGAGTGTAGTGCAGTATCATCTCCAGTAATAATTTCATTTTCACCGTTACTTAAAATTGTCTCGAATGCAACCTGACGATACTCAAAACAAGAAATATTCAGTTTGCGTTGAAGGAAATCTCTATCATATGTACAACGAATTCTTAGCATAATATTATCTTCATATTGAAGCTGAAAATGTCTATAAAAGGGATGTGAACTCTCAATTATTCCTGAAATATGTTTCTCTTTTTGTATTAGATCTTGTCTGAATGCTTCTATGGCTTCCTGTGTTGTGAAAAACTTTTTCGGATTAGATGTAGGTGCTTCTGATGTTGTTTCAGGGATAGATGTTTTATTTACGTCTTCTTTTCATCCATTTTGATCACTTTGAGTCCATTTCATTAGTTTAAAGTTCAGTTTTATGTTTATAGTATCATTACTAGATAGTTTTAGAGAAAACTCTGTATTTTCAAATTCATTTTGACTCAAACCAATAGGTATTGTAGATGGGAATACTTGGATAAAACAAATAAATAATAATAATATAATAAAATTATATTTTATTTTAAGTTTCTATTATGAAAATCAAGATATGTTCCTTAGTTCGCGATCGAGATAAAAATGAAATAAAAAATTATAATCTGTTAATTTATACATATGCTTTATATATAGAATATATATTTCTCTTTATTTTTATCATTAAAATTATTATTTTTATCGTTAGTGTTGTCATCGATAGTATTAGCTTTAACTAAATTTTGAATATCCTTTTTAACGAGTTTCCGCTTATTTGATGAACTTATATCCTCTTCAGCATACCGCATAGCTAATACATCAATTTCATTAAAAACGCATGTTGGTTTAAAACTACTTAAGTTTACATTTTTTATTTTTTTTGTTTTTTAATCACCTTCATAAACTGTAGCAACTATTACAATCATACCGCCAACAGTTTCTCTTTTAACATGTTGGTTATGAGAAAATTTAAGTGATGGAAGATTTGAAGGTATTTATTGAGATCTAACCAAACATAAAATTTGCGATCTAAACCCTCCTTCAGCACTTCAGCAGTAAAAAATACCTCTAAGGTTTTATCTGTTGTTATACCGTTAATAATATTAACACTTTTCCATTGAGCTTGGTAAGTATAATATTATAAGGTTTCGCGGTTTACCATCAATACATATTGTGATATGTTTATTTAGTATAAATATATATATTTATGAATCACAACAGTTTTCATTATATTTTATAAAAAATATGTTTTACAAATTTTTTTCGTTAATCATAAGAATAACCTTGAGTTCATCATTTCTTGTTTGCCTAATATATTAAAGGTAAACTGTTGATAAAGGACATATTTAAATATACATATATTTTAGTAATCCATTTTATACTTCATAATGTGATTCAATTAAAATGTGGAATAATCTTGAACTCAATGTTGTTGACAAAGAATATATTTATTTTTATTACCCTATTTAAATTTTATAATATGATTCAAAAATGCTAATATTATAAATAGAATAACCTTGATTTTGATTTCATCGTCATTGTTTGTCTTATAAATATATTAATGTTAAGTGGACGATAACGAACCCCCACATATACAACTTACCTACAATCCTCCTTTCTAACAAAACAGAAATATATAAAAAGAAAAGTTATCAAATAAAAAATTACTCAGAAAGCCAATTTAAATCAATGACTAACTATTTATTGTGTGATGAGGTTTTAAACATGAACAAAATATATTTTAATAAGGAGACGAAGAAGCTTTACTTCAAGGCGGAAGACAATATGAAGATAGATTCATATATGGAGATGGAGCGGTATATCTTTAAATAAAGGTGGTTGAAGGATCCGTTATTTATAGATAAACTTGAAGATTGTATGGAAACGGATGTTAACGAGTATATGGAACATTATCTAATGAAAAACCAACCAGTTGAATCGTTTTTCGAAATGGGTTACTACAAACCTTTTAACTATACTTTAAAAAACTATGATGTAGATTGTAGTATAGCAACCTTTATGGTGATGTATAAGAATGAAAAATATGCAATTATTGAAATAAATGAGAATAGTGTTAATATTTATATTATATCCTATTAAAAAACAAACTCTTTAAGTCGTTAAAGGCAACTTTTTTCCATTTTGTTAATTCTCATTCATAGAAGTACATTTAATTAATTGAATTTTTAATAAATATATAGTATACAAGTATATCTCTTTCGAAATTTCTTAAGTCTCTCCTAAACATAAGTATATTTAAAACTTTATTATATGTTCTTTGGTGAAAGTAGGCCTACACCTTTGCCTTTATTGCAAACCTCCCGGGTGGTGTGGAATATGCAACTACTTCAAGTAAAAAAATGTAATACTTATATGAAAAAGTATAACTTGCATGAGTTAATAAGACTATTACTTGTATGAAAATTTGGAGCTTATATGAATTAATAAAATTAGTACTTGGATGAAAATTAATGAAATTGTATAAGACAATTACTTGTATGAAAACGAATGATCTTATATGAGTTCCTAAATTTAATACTTGTATGAAAAATTATAACTTGTATGAGGTAATAAATTTTATACTAGTATGAAAACTCACAACTTCTGTGAGTTAAAAAGTTGTATGAAAATTTTTTAGCAGAACCGAAAATATACATATGTCCCAAAACGCGGACTGTTACATTACATTTTGGCTCACACTGATTTTTAAATACCGCTGAAACTCGCGAGAATACAATTTTCGGATAATTTTTCTTTTTGCATCTGAAAGCATAAGTATGTGGCATTATTTAATACATACAAACATATATTGTAACTCCTGTGGTTTAGGAGTTATGAATTTTTCAACAGTGGACTGTTGCATTACAATTTTTGGAAGTACTTTTTAAAGTTGCTTTATATTATTGAAAAAGTCTGCTCTCCTAATATAATGTTTTCAAAAGTTGGTACACAGTTTCCTAGCTTCAGGATGGAATTCAAGAACTACGTATTAATTGAACTGATAAAATTAATTTTGAGGCCAATATTTGTAAAAAATAGTCGGACTGGTACGTTACAGAAAAAGACTGTTACGTTACCTGTGCGATATACGTGTAGCGATAGGATTATAATTAGGTATTTAAATCGCTTTTAGTGTGTTTTATGCAATAAGTAGCATGAATTCAGTAGTCTTTCGATGTGACAAATAATTCAAAGAAATTAAGAACATGATAATTATGAGTACAGATTGCAAAGTTTCTGATGCTGTGCAGCCGTAGGTCGTTTCCGAAGTAATTTTCTGCGTAGAACTCGAACTCGATCTTAGAATTGCGCCAAGTTGTTGGGTTTTTCGCGTTTAATTTCACGAAAAACGGCTTTAATGGCTTATTTTGTTTGCTCTATGCTATTTAGTACTATTCTTACCCTTCAAATGTTAGATTCGAGGACTCGGCATTTTATAGAATAATAGTAGTACTAGAAAAATAGCCGAAGTAACTCCAATAGATTTTTTATTATTTAATCGGAAAATCTTCTTCTTTCCGCTTCTTATTTCACTTCTCTTGACTTCATTCCTTTTTGAAATAATATAATTCTCGCGCTTTTTATTTTTCTACGTAATTCTTATCTTCTCTGTTTATATAAGTTAGAAAAAATAACAGTTTTAACTATGGGACAATAACACGTTGAATAGCTTCCAATGTTGCTTGTAAAATAAGCCCTATCTTTAACTAAATAGGAAAAAAGGTTACCTAAAAATTAAATTAGTTCAAAAGACTGTTACGTTACAAATAGCTTTCCACCGAAAACATATTGGTAATGAAGAGTATGTGGAACTATTTTATTTTCCCGTGAAATAAGGCCGAAAATGCTCGAAGAAAACTATATTTTTCCTTTTTTTAATTTGGTGGATTCCGCGCCAAAAAACTTTTTAATATTTTGGACTGTTACATTACATTAAAAAATACTGCCGACTTGATTTTCATATAGAAAACTAATCGCTGATTTTTTTGTCGAATACCTTTTTTTATTAACTTCAAAATAATACAAGGCAAGCGAAGAGAGGCAAGTATAATGCAAAGAAGTGGTGGACCTTAAATATAAACTACCATTTAGTTTCATGTTGTGCTTTTTTAACTTTCGTTTATTTAAAGGTGTCTCAAGAATAAGTGAATTTTCATGTTTTAGAAAAGGAGATTCGCGTTAATATTGATGTTGTCCGATACCTTAGAATATGTATGACCCAGATATAATCCTAAATCTGCGAAACCTGAGAAAAAAAAAATTTCCCCTTGGTTTCGTTTTCGGCGATTTGGGCCATATGAAAAAAAAATATGAAATTGATAAATATAAAATTTCAACAAAATAATGCATGCAAGAACATTGAGAAAATCTATGAAAATTTAGAACTTATGTGAATTAATAAAGAATTATTTATTTAATACTTGCATGAAAAAGTATTACTTGTATGAGTTAATAAGACTATTATATGTAAATTTGGAACTTAATTGAGTTAATAAAATTAGTACTTATATGAAAATTAATGAAAATTTTATAAGTTAATAAATTTAATACAAGCTGTATTTTAAATGGGGTTTTGTATAATTATTAGTTGTATGAACAATTGCATCAGAGCCGAAAATGTATGGGGAGGAGGGGAATATGAAATTTCTAGATATGAGAATTCACCAAAATAGTGCATGTAAGAAACATTAGATATTTACTCGGCTTTTATATCATTTATATTGAAAGTGATCACTTATAAAATAATAAACTATGTATACTATTCTATTAATCAGCTAACTGCTTAAAAAGGCTGTTCTATTAAACAACTAACTGCTAAACAGGGCTGTTCTATTAAACAGCTAACTGCTAAACAGGGCTGTTCTATTAAACAGCTAACTGCTAAACAGGGCTGTTCTATTAAACAGATAACGGTTAAACTAGATACTACAATCAAACACATAATGAAAAGTGATGAAATTAAAGGATTTCTAGAAAGAAATTTTAAATATATATTAGATAATCATAGAAACATTATACAGAATGGATGTATATTAACGGAACAGATGGAAAATGGGTCTTGGATAAAATCTATATATAGAAAACAGTTTAGGATCTGTCCTTGGAGTAATAATGATACTGAATCAGGACCTGATACATGTAATTGTGTTTTCATAGAAAGACAACATAAAAATGTTGTGAACTAAATAAATTTATATAATAACTATTATAATGAAGAAAACAAGGAAAATATTTATTTAAAAAATCTTATATGTGAGATTAATATATTCAATAAAAAAATGTTCAAATAAAACAATAAAACACATATGTATGTATATACTATCATTATAAAATAAAACGTATTTGATATTTATTCATTAAATATGTTATCAGCGGAATTGGGAAAAATATAAAATATATATAGTTGTATATTGAAAAAAAAAAACATGAGCAGCCCGGTGGAGCAAACATATTTAAATGTTTATATAAGCATTCTGAATAAATAAATATTTTTGCCGTTGTGGAATAATAAATTTGGATAGTTCAAATACTGGAAAACGATAGTGAGATTGATTATTTCGATAGCTTTGGAAAAACTTATAGCCTCCTGAACATTTAAGAAAGTATTTAGGAAAAACATTAAATATAACTATAATAAACAGTAAAGCTGTAATTCATATAACTGCGGACATTTAATTTTAAAACTCTTATTATCAAAATAAATAAGTAATTATAAAACTCTCTTTTATTTCAAATTAAATTTTATTTGTTTACATCATCAACATCATCAGACCTTTCCATTCATATATATACATACATTACCTATGTGATCATTCTTAATACACTTTTATAGCGGTGTAGCATCTGTATTTCTAACATATAATTTCTAACGCATATTCCTAACTGTAGAGCATATATATATATATATATATATATATATATATATATATATATATATA
>NW_023461858.1:0-22578 GCF_013731165.1 Rhagoletis pomonella
CATACAATAAAAGTTGGCTCTTTATTTCCGGGCTGGGACGTGTCCCGTCGTGCCGGGCCGGGCCACACTAAAATTCTTAACGTGCGGGCTCGTGCGTGTTTTTTGAAAGTTGATTTTGCACTCGTGCCGGGCCGGCCTGAAAATTTAGGCCCGTGCCAATCTCTAGTTCAAATCCAACAGCGCTAACAACTGACCAATAACTCCCAGAAAGCTCTTATTGCTTATCCATTTCCTTATACAACCTGCTTCTATAAAAAGTTTCCACCAAAATCAGATGGCGAAAAATGCACAGGACGCAGTTCAAGGACGGACCTAAAATTTTGCGATCTCTTCCCAAAAGTTATTTTTGTGAAATATCAGAGAGGATCCAAAATTTAAATACAAAGGAAATGCGGCTGAAGGGGTCAATAGAAATTATTTTGGACTGTTAAAGATCCCTGGAAAACATCCCTGTAAACTATGGCGAAACTATAAGAGAGAAACTTTCTGGAGATCACTCTATTTCCATATGATTGCTTCAACAATTTTGGAATAAATTTATTTTTTCTCCAAACGCAGTGTACTACAATGTGAAACAAAATTTTGGAGTTATTGAACCACCCTCGTATTATAAGCTTTTTGGTTTATTGGAACATAAATATTTGTGAGTATAAGAAATTTCTGTGTGTTACATTAGGTGTAATTTATTTCAATAAAACTCAACAAACATACTTAAGTTTACCCAAAAAATAGCGGATTTTCATATTTTTTTCCTTTTTTAACCCTATTCAAAATATTTTCAAACTAAATTATTCCTAAACTTCATTTGCTTGACCCAGAATGTGATATAAACGCCTTAATTTAAGTTACATTTGAATTTTTAAACAGGTGGCCACGCTTATACATTTAGTTATACATAGATGAGACTTTTTAAAGCCATTTCGATTGATACTCATATTTGTAATATTTCAGTTAACTTACTGAATAATTTGAATTGAATTTAAGCTTTAAAGAGGTGGCTTAAGCCTCTTCAAAAATAATCTTAATATTTATCCTAAAGATTTCTGAACATTCTCAACACTCTTTCGTTTGACACCCATATTTTTATATTTCATATAACTAATGCATAATTTAATAAAATTCTACTTTTTAAACAAATGGCAACTCCCTTTAAAATATTTTCAAACTACAACCTTCTTAAACCTCTTCCATCTGACACTCATATCTATTGTGATACACATTTCGTCCCTACTTATTTCCCTAAATTCAAATTGAATTTGATTTATTAAACAGGTGGCAACCCTCTTGCATGTAGGTGGCCAGTAAAGCCTTTTCGAAACCATTTCGATTGATACCCATATTGTAATAATTTATTTCCCTTAATTGAATTTAATTGTTTAATAGGTGGCAACCCTTTACATTTTCTAACATAGATATTTATAAACCTTCTCCTCGCCGAGACAATCAGACCGCGGAACCATAGAGTTTATTGATGATAAACTTTAAGCTACTTTGTTTTATATTACATACATATGAGCACACATTCATATATAGAATGGATGTAGTCCACAACATATTAAAAATTAATAGATGTACTAAATAAACAACAGGGGTAAAGCTGGATTTGTATATAAAATGACTATGCAGGGACTTGTTTTGATTTAATTCAAAAGCCTATTAACATAAGTATTGATTGCATTTTATTTGCATATATTTTGAATATTCTTTTTTTTCTGCCTATTCAAATTTCATAGAATTCCGATGTCTAAAGATTTCGAAATACAACAATTATTTAAAAAATGTTCACTGACTTAAAATTCATAAAAATCTACTTTTTTGGTTCCTTTGGAATTAAGTAATTTTTTTTTTAAATTCGACCGCCATTTTTGATTTTCAAAACCTGACTTCATATGCATAGTCAGTGAGCCCAAAAACCACTAACTATCAAGATTAAAGTCAATATTTATATAATTTTGCCTCTCACTTAAAAGTCCCCCGGCTTTTTGGGGTTAGAAAAATATTCTGGCGTGATGGAGCAAAATAATCTTCAGATTCGAGTTTAGGGAAACACCTGGTATAGTCAAAAGAACCTTACATCGATTTTTTTCTGGCAACCCCATAGCGAACGTCATGAATTAGTCACCTAAGTGTCTTGTACGGCCATATAAAGTCCTCAATGACTGTGGGCTCCGTTTATATGGAAGTCGTTCATAATTTTTTCATACAAATGGTAATTTAGTCATTGATGATATTCAAGCGGCAATGTCCTGCAATGGAGTTTTTATAAGTGACCGCTGAAAGACATTGTCTGTTATAAGTCTTTGATTGGAGTACACCTGCATGACATTGTCACCAGTGTCATTGTCATTGTATATGTCGCTTAGGATTCACAGCAAAAGCGACGATGTCACCAGTGACCATTTTCGCTACTGGGAACTCCTACGCACACGTACATACATACAGCAAATCGCTATAGATTTAATTGAATTTGTTTAATTTGTGCGATGTTGACTTATTGATTTGCTTCAATTTGTTGAATAATGAATGTTATGCTGCTGATGTGAATTGTAGGTTCATATAATATCAAAATTGTAGTACCGTAAGGATATGTACACATATGTACGTATTTACATACTACATAAAGCCACTTACACATATCGACACGTGGAATAACAATCTAGACAATTGTCTCTTAGCAGCATTATTGTTGATTATAATTTCGTTTGCCTCAACCGCAATCACCGCTCTGTTACGAATATGGCGAACATAATGGCAGAAGCACCACAATGCACATAAATTAATTAGATATCGAAAATTGGCTTTTACCGTGACGCAATTTCATGTGCATTGTTATGCATTCATAATTATTTGCATTTTTATTTTATTTTTTATTTTTATTATTATTTATAGCGAATTTATTGTGAAATACCGATATTTTCTTGTCAAGGTGTGTGTGAATCGGTAACAAAGTTCTATGGGGAAAGCTTGTGAATAATATTTTTATTATGGTGCGACAGTTTTGCCGTGTGAAATGAAATCTTTTTTGAAAACAGTAAAGTTTTCATAACCGTAGATTTATGCGGAATAAAATATTCAAAATTGTAGTGAAATTAATATTTTAAGAAAACATCTACCATCATTGATTGCAATTCATCAATTTAAGCTTTTATTTAACGAAAAATTACTCATCAACAATCTTTGCGATTGTCAAAATGTTCTATGCATTTGTCAAAAATTTCACTAGCCTGATGAGCTACAGAAATTTTATTCACCTCATAGTTGTGAAAAATTTACTCGCCGCGGACTTTCTTACCGATTCACACACGCTCTCAAACAGATACCATTTCAATTTCAAAGTTGAAGTAAAAATTAAAAATAAATAAAAAGGAGTAGCAGCAATTATATAACAATAGTTAAATAGTTGGTTTGAAAATGAGAAAAAAATTAATTTATTTCTGTGGTTTTCAGATCAAAAAAAAAATTTGGCGGTGGGGGATAGTAAACTTCCAACATCGCTTATTTGTTGTTTGCTGAAGAATTACAGTAGTGGTCAGTGAAAGGTTACCATACAAGTTTCTACCAAGTCGATTGGTTTGGTATGAAATTTCCCCACTTTGGTGTTACTAAATTGGCTTTGATTAGGGGAAGTCTAAATCCTTCTAGATACTACGTTGATACCATAAAGGACTATTTGAAGCGCTATTTGGATACTCTGCTTATTTTGCCTGTTAATCCATTTTTTCGATAACAATCAGCACCATGCCTTAGGGCAGAGATCGTAAAAAAAAAAACTTAGTGTTCAAAACAGGTAACTCTTAAATGGCCCGTATAGCACAGATTTGATCCGACAGATAACGGTTGGTATATTCCCAAGAATCATGTGAATAAGAAAAGCCCCAATATACTGACAGAATTGGAAGGGACATGTGGAAAAATGTTAAGCTTTCATAAACCCGATGCTGGCAAGGATGTCAGCTGTTAAAAAAAAAACCCGTAGGGCACATTTAATTTTAATTAATATTTTAAGTGTCCTTTATATTAATTTACCATTTTTGTAACTGAGCACACTTGTGAACAAGGGCAATAACCCTTTGTTCGTATAACGGTTGCTTGGAATAGCCAAAACTAATTCTAGCCGAGATAGATATAGACAAATGCATACATAAATTCTCAGAATCAAAAGAAAAATCGATTAAGCCATGTCTGTCTGTCCGTCCGAGTACACGATAACTCTAGAAAAAGTTGAGATACATAAGTCAACGAAATTTGGTTGCCATTTATCACAGGTAGGCTGGTATTGAAAACGGGCAAGAACCACGACATTTCCGCAAATACTGGATCCAAATTTTTGAAAGTTGGAATTTAAGTAGAATTTTTGCATAAAATAAGTCAGTTATGAAATTTCTGGAAAATGGGCGTGGCATCGCCCGCTTATTATGCTGTAACTTTGTAGAGGGAGAATCGACGGGCGTGAAAAAAAATGGGGGTTCACACAGTGAGCTTTAAAGTTAAAGGTTACTTCAGAAAATGGCCCTAAGTTAATTTGGTTTTTTTTTTTTCGTAATAGTACATATTCAAAGTCTGTGATTTTATAGGACGTTGTAACTAGTATTTGTAACATATTTGCAACAAAAAAAAAATGTTTTCGATAATTTGTCGCTTACGATAAAATCGTAATCAGGGGTCGACTTGTAACTCCTCTATCTATGTATGCTGTGAATATAAAAATGTTGTTTAGCTCCCAAATAACTAATTTTAAATGCAGTAATCTGTTAAATTAAAACTTTCTGAAGATCATAAAAGGTATGAAGTCCTCGGCATAGCCGAAAACAGCACTGCTCTCACTTGTTTTCGAAAAAATAAGCCTCTCTCGAGTGGACTCTCTGTTGGCCGGACGCGGACAGTCATATAAAATTGACACAAAACCCTCTATTGGGGGGACGCGAATCCCTTATGGGCGAGAAAGTGAAAATAAGAGCATGAAGTTATACAACAAATCATTGAGTGCTTGTTAGATATAAAGAAACTAAGTAAAAAATGGAGGTCCCCAGATAAAATATAATACAAAATGCTTGAACCAAAAGTACTGAGCGAAGCAAGCGAATTATTTATGTACATAAAAACATTAAGAGTATTCGCTCTTTTGTGAACTCGTTGTATCTTGTGTAAGTGTAACTCAATGATCATGTGAGTTTTTGCTGCTGGTGGTACTATAATAAATATAAGATACACAATTAGGGGATCCACAAGACGTGTGTTAACTGTCGAAAAATCTTAAGCTTCGCATTTTTTAAGTAATATAACGGTTCAAATGGTTCTAGAGGATTTCTAACTACACCGAAATGTTTTTAATCTAATAAAAAATATATAATTAGCACCCCTAAATCCATTTTAACTATTATTTCACATAAAAAATCTTAAGCTTGAAATTGTACGACGGCTAGAAGTAAAACCTATACTTCGTCATACTAAATATTCGTTGGCATCACCTTCGTTTGCGTAATTTCTCGGAACAAGTCTAGAATAGCGACCGTTTAGCTATATAAAAAAAAAACCAAAAATGAGGATTGATAGAACCTTTTACGCTGATTTCAACCATACCAAATTTACTTGGCGCAGGAAAAAAATTAAGAAGATATAAGAGGTTGATTTGCTTTGTTTATTCATATTTTTTATCATAACTAAATTTTTGAAACCCGAAAATTGGACATGATAAAATATGACATAAATTGAAATAAAGGCAATATTTTGTTCTTTCTATAAAATATAGATTTCTTTAGTATTAATTAGGCAGTTTTTTCAGAAAGGAGTTTTCGGCTTAAAAATATAAAAAAGCATATTAATTATGTACATTACTGAAAGATAAATTAATTATCCTTATGGTGACGTCATCAGTTTTTTAATCGGTTATGTAGTTCATAAAATGTTAATATTTAAAAAACTCAAAAAATTAACGTTAATCTTTTATATCCTCTTTATTTTTTACTTGCGGCATGGTTGAAATGAGAGTGAAAAGTTCTATGGATCTGCATTTTTTTGTTTTTGCATAGCTATTCCAGATTTGTTCCCGGAAATAACACATTAGTCAAATTGAAAATGCATATTTTTACGTATTGTTAGTATTTCCACTAAACACCAAATATATTGCGAATTCACATAGACTTAATAATACACATTTTACTTTGCGTACTTTTTTACTATTTTTCTACCACCGTTTTCGCAAAAGGCGATCACACTCCTCCAATCAAATCAACTTTTATCAAAGGGAAATGGATTTTACACCCCTATTTACTTTCATTACTTCTCGTATTGCTAACAATAACAATGTGGACAGTTATTTTTTTGTTAAGTTTTTACCAATGCACCTCCATTTAATTAGGTACATTATTTTCTAAAACTACTTAGGCTAGCAATTTGTATAGCAAAGTCCTTTTATTTGCGCATATTACCCCTACAGCTTACACTCATAGGCGCTACGATGTTGCCTGAACGATGATTGTTGGTGTTGTTGATTTCTATATTGTTGCTGCTGTTGTTGGGCGGGCTGCTGCTGGGCGGCTTCTTGTGGATGTTTGCGTTGAGACGAACGCACATTCATTAAATATTTTGATAAGTTTGGCGGTGGCACCATTTTTTGGCCAAAAATAAAGTTTGCCTTATTTCTTCATAAAAAAAAAATAAAAGAATATTAGTCCTATGCACACATGTCAGTATACGAATCTACACGCACATACTTGCAGTGTTAAAATTTAATGCCGAGTCGAATAACTTTGTTTATATTTATACATATTTCTCCAATTGCATGTAGCACGCTATAATTTCCATAAATGAACTTCGAAAATTTAGTTTATTTCATTTGTTTTCTTCAGCGCAGACAATTTGTCTCATTTACACTATGAAGGTTCTGTTTATTTGCTGATACAAAAAATAACTAATTTATTTTTTCATGCAACAAATACACTCCATTTAATATCCTTCGCTTGCAGCACGCACACATCCTTTTCCCGACATGAAATCACATAAAGTGAACTGGCGTTAGCGTTTCGGCTACCTTACATTATTCGTTAGATTACATACATACACATACATAAATGTAAACACATGTCTGTATATCGGCTATACACTGTCACTTGTAATTGCAATCGTAATGAGAAGTATTGTGCCAGCTCTACCGGCAACTTGCTTTGCTGCTTTGTCAATAAACAGCTGTCGAGCAGGCGAAGCGCGTGCTTGTCCACCACACAACCTCGATACAACAACGAAACGAAACAGCTAAAAGTTCCGTCAAGCAATTTCCACTTGTCAATTGTTGGAACAGTGGAGCAACATTCGGCTGCATACCATTTTAGATCCTCTTTAGCTATATTTAGTTGTCGACTAGAGACTTTTACACCCCGTCGACAGTCGCCACGAATGCGAGCGGCCGTCAAGAAAGCCGGCATTTATTAGAAGGGGTGTAATGGTGTATATATATATACATTTGGGTGGTCAAAAATAAGTAAAGTCGGAATTTTAATGCTCTCACCGCCTAGGATTGTTCTATATCGAAAAAATATACCCCAATTTTTTTTTATTTTGACACCAAAAAATATTTAAAGGTCGCTCAAAGCGCTCAAGTGTTCCATGTATTTTATATGGGCAAAAAACTATTTTTCGTAGAAATGGTATAGAATTCCTGAAAACTAATATTTTTCGATCGGAAAACTCTGGTTCTCTTTAGGAGACTTCTACTAACAATACCCAATTGTTTATTTAACCATTTTTCAGTACTAAGGATTTTTTATTTATCCTCCGATTGCATTTTCTGCCATTTTCTGGGGTTTTTGGCGAACCTATAAAATATAGTTACTATAAAAAATGGTTAATTAAATAATTGGGTTTCATTATTAGGAATCTCCTGAAGATCACCAGAGTTATCCGATCGAAAAATATTGGTTTTCAAGAATTCTATACTATTTCTACGAAAAGTTGTTTTTTCCTCAATAAAATAAATGGAAAACTTTGAGCGACCTCTAAATATTTTTTGATTTAAAAAAAATAGGGGTACATTTTTTTCGGTATAGAATAATCGTAGGGGATGAGAGTATAAAAATTCCGATTTTACTTTTTCACATGCATTTTTGGACCGCCCTAGTATATATACATAAAAAATAGACACTTGTCTCTTTAATTAGTTATGCTCATATGGTTGTTATGCTATTTTTATCAACAATTGTAACTATATACATATAGTATGTATAGCACCGTGCGACAAAAACAAAAAAAACTCAAAACGCATGAAAGAATCGACATACTCACGAAACTATGGGCCAAATATAGTAAAACTGCATTTTTAGTTTTTCACTCTGACGTCACGATTTTTTTTTTCAAAGGACTTTGAAATTTTAAAGATATGATTAATTCAAAACTGTTTAAAAAATCAGTGAGAGAGGAAATTCTGTAGAATTTAAAACCAATAAAGCTTTTTGGTTTTCAAGGATGAATAGATATCGAAAATGCGCTTTTTATAAATTTTATCTTTTTACGTTAATAAAGTTTGTAGGACAAAATTCGATGATGAGGTCGTGCGTATATTAGTCCCCAAACACTAATTAAGAAAAAAAAATATTGCAAATTTTTAAGGATGTTTAAGGACAACATTTGTAAGGGACATTTTCCATACCCATTCGTCCTTATGCACCAAAAAATTTATTCTGTTATAATTCTACAGATTTTTTTTTTTATATGACAACCTTATTGTTATCCTACATTGCATTGAAATTTTAAATAATTTTTGAAATAAACATATTTTTCAAATTTCAAAGTCCTTTAAAAAATCCTGACCTTACTCTAATCGACCCATAGTTTCGCGAATATATTCATTTCTTCGTGTGTAAAATTTACTGTCGCACGGTGTAGTAAATATAAATATTTTAAAGCGGAAGAGCGTGAAAGCTGGCAGCGCACAGTGGGTTAAATACATCAGTCAGCAACATATCAAACAAAAATTGAATTTTAAGTGTTTATTTACTACGGCCTTTTGCAGTTTAGATACAGTTTTTTTGCATTTCAAGTGCCGATATGTAACTATATTCCGTTAGAACCTCTAAAACAAGATTCGTTTGTCCCATAGTGTAACTTTTGTATGTGTAAGACCGCATCGTTCAGTTTTCATTGGTTCGACGCAATTTGAAATTCGATTTTTTAAAAACAACTATGTAGGCAGCACATTTGTGCATATGACAGCTTTGTTTCATGATGTGTGTGTGTTAAGCGTATACGAATAAAATTTCCCTGCCAGCAATTTCTCTCCGATATGCTTCTAAGCCTCTCTCAATGCAGTCATTACCATCGAGAAAATAATTTGCATTCAGACAATGTTTAGAAAAGAATGCGCTTACATTTGCGAAAAAAAAGCTTACAAAGGTTAACTAAGCCAAAAGCCTCGGTCACATTCTTTCAATAACAGAAAAAATAAGCTATTACAAAATGCAAACACGCATTCAATAATACATTTAAATCCACGACAGAAGCAGCCAAAATGATATGGCGCCGGTGGTTAAGCAAAAACATTGTACCTTTTAGAATCCGCTCTGCCGGTTAGGTTCCACCACACGCAAATCGACACCGCGGCCATCAGTGCAAAAAGCGTCTACTAAGGCGTGGCATTAAAATTACGGCATTTTTCTTTACAAAATTGCAATAGGCTAAGAAAAAAAAAACAACGAGACCTAAGAAAAGTTTATAAGTAGCTCAAACTTGCAGCAGAATGTACAAAAGCAACCGAGCAAATGAAAAATACATGAGTTGGTACGTATACGCCACGTCGTCCATGGGTCAACTTAAATATATGAGTGAGAAGATGACTGAGTAAGTATGTAGTTATATTATAACAAGGGTGCACACCTTTTAATGTGTTGAACGGTGTCGTACTAATATACACGTGATACAACAATATGCAAGTATTGTACTTTTATATGTATGCACGAGTATATTTACTTATGGTAGTCATGCTTGTGTACGTAGTTATGAGAAAAATGCAGGAAATAAAATTCGTGTAATAGAAATGTGCCACCCGCAAAGTGGCATTTCCTAAAGCTTATATATCAGCGACACATATGAACATGTGCGCTACTAATGTGCTGAAAGAACAGTGAATCTAATCCCCAAAAAAAGGTGTTAACTTAAGTACGCAGAAATGTTCGCCAGCCCATTGTTTATGTTGGGGCAAAAGCTCACAACAATATTTTTCAATTATGCCTCATATGTAGGGTTGCCCACCGGACTATAATATATAGTATTGTACTATTTTTTTTGTCAGCATACTATATACTGTTGGAAAAAATATAGCATGCAAAAATACTATATTTCTTTAGTTATTAATATATTTCAGTAATTTTCAAGAAACATTTTTTATTGAAATGGTTGACCTTTACACTGAAATTACAATACTAAATTAAATATTCCTTAAAATTAAAATGTCAAAATACTGATAATGAATTACCAAATTTACTTAAAATTATATCATTTCTACTCTCTATTCCAGCTACTTCGGCGTTCACAGAAAGAGTTTTTTCTATTATGAATGTTAAATGGCGAGATGAGAGATACAAAGCGATTACCTCACTAATAAAAAATTTCATAGTTAACAGTGATTTTTTAAAAACTGCGAAAAGTGCAAAGAAATATATTTTTTATAAGAGAAATGCATAAGAAGGAAGAAAGATGTATATTTAAAAAGCGTTTTTACTTTTTATTTTAAATAATATACTATATTTATATGAAGTGTACTATATTTCTTTCAGATTATTTGAAGAAAGTACTATAAGTATCTTAGAAAATGTTGGCAACCCTACTCATACCTGCTGTGACCAGATACGACCAGTTTCGGTGGTTTACATAAAAGAGCAACAAAAAACTGCAACAAATTTATTCAGCCAACGTTAGTGTATTCTAATCGAAAAAGGAATCAAACTGAAAACTCATTAAATTTTTATGTAAAACTAACAAATGCCTGGCTTGCTTCGCGACGCCTTATAAGAACTTTTACGTTGACCAATACAAAAATAGTATTGCATGCAAAATGGTTTATAATGTAAAAATTATTAGTTTAGGTTAAAAGGACTGAAGAGCAGAACTTTGCTTACTCGTAGGTCAAGAATAATAGCGCTGAGAAAACATTTGGGTTTAGTTACTAATCTCCTTCGATGCTATGAGCTCTTATTTCCTCCTACGAGATATCTGCAAGTATTACAAGGTTTCAAGTTTCTTATTTCCGTGAGTCTCCTATACAAGTTTTCTACCCATAATTAGTCCTAGATACTCCACTTCCGAAGAAACCTGAATAGTGACCATTTAAAGGGTAGGGTAGGTAATATATCTTCCAACCTTCTTCTTCTATTAAAGAGCACCGCACTAGTTTTGTTGCGTAATCGGAAAGCTTATTCTCTCCACAGAAAATGTCAACTGTATTAAGTGTTTTTTCGCTTTTCCTAAAGCATTTTATTTGTGTCAGATGATATCAATTGACACAAATTGTATAAAAATGTTCACTTCTGTCTTCTTGAAATGGTTCTTATTAATAATCTTCTTCACTCAAAACAAAAAATAACAGTATCGAATACGAATCTCCTCACAGAACTTGTTATAGCTATGGCATGGTTTAAACAAAGCAGAAAATTTTCAGTTATACTTTGCAAAATAGTCTGACAGACCACCACGTGAGTCGATAGGTTAAGGCCGCCTTTCTCACACCTATGCGTCTACTGTGACTTTTTATTTTATTTGGCTTTGGTTGCCTTGGAAACACAGCTCCTCGTTTGTCTTCGAATGGCAGCGCTTGTGAAAGATCTTCTAATAAATCTTCCAAGGATCGCTTTCTGAAGGCTTTTATTTAGAAGCGCTCCTCATTTTGCCGACTGGGTATGTTTTTACCCACATACTTATGTATATATAAAAATATAAAAATTTTTCACATACATACATATATAAAGTAGATACCTATGAATGAATGTACATATGTCTTTAAAAAAACTTATTTTTGGTGTTATAAACATATGTGCTTATTTTTAGCGACACAGTTACAAGAGCGCGTACATACATATATGTACTGTATATATGTATATGCACTGTGTATCTATGTTTTTGTATATATGCATATACATAGTTACATACATACGTACAGAGCAAGTATATGCGTTTTGTTTATTTTTCTTTCTACAAAATTATTGTTTACACTCCAATGGCAGTGACACGTTAATAGCTTATGGATGTAAGGTTGTCGTAATTGTAAACATATGTAAATGACAAACAAACATTCAATGCGAATTGCACTTAAACCGGAAGCCCATAAAAAATCGATAAATGGTCACAGTGAATGGACGATTTTATGAGGGCATTTGGGAGCAGTCAGGCGACCGAACACGCTTATTTTTGTAATAAATGCATTTCCGCATATACATAAAAATGTAGACATATATATATATGCAATACTATACACAAGCATACATAGATATAGATATATTTATTTATAGTATAAAATGAATCAAAAGCAAATAAATGCCAGAGGTATAATTATTTGTTCTAACTTAAGTTTTTATAAGCGAAAGCTCTAATTCTTCTTCCAATAGAATGCACGGCGAGCGGTTGCCGTTTTTCAGTTGCAATTTTTTATTTTACTTTTACTATTGTTATTGTATGGTTGAAGGCGAATGACGCCAAATCCCATCCTAATAAACCTGCGAAAGGCGCAACGACAAGCATATCTAAGAATGTATATGCATACAATGGAGCGACGTTGCAAATATTCCTGAGCTACCATCAACATGGAAAGCGCCGAAGAGTGCAACATTTCCATATAAGCTACGGCCAAAAGTAGTAAATATGTCGCGATTGCGTTTTATACGGCTTTCCCACGGCACCCCAGAAATTTATCGAAACCAGTTCACAAATCAAAGCTTGTACTTTTTCTGAGTACGAAAAGTAAAGTGTATACATGTGTACATCAACATTGAATACGAAAATTTATAAATATTTGGCAATTACTAAGAGTTGCATCAATTTTGTAGCGAAGAACGAAAAGGCAAAACACAAAGACAGAGAACTGTCAAACCGAATTAAATATGTGCCCGTGGGAATGGGTGTACTATTACTTAGGAACGAGTATTTTGCAAAGGTATACCTACATACATAGTGACTGACATAATGATCAGGTTGCCTCATCTTATCAATAAGTTTCAACTATTCATTTTTTTTAAATTGATATTAACTATATTTTTATAAAAATATCGAGCTCTAACCGCCAAAGAAACGTAAGCGAGATTTTTTAAAAATTATCTTTGTGATGAAGAAATGCAATTAGATGATCTTAGAGCATTTCTGCATCAAAAAGAAAAGTTTGATAAAAATATCGCGTATGCTATTTTCGTGGTTAGGTCTCGATATAATTCATTTTATAACAAAAACCATTAAAATCCCAAAAAAACTACAAATTTTCTACAAAATTTCACACTTTTCGTTCATAAAATTTTTCGGTATAGCCCATTCAATTCCATATAATATGTAATAAAGTGCAAGTTTAAAGTGGTTACAGACTACCGTTGATTTTTTGCTATTTTATCAGCCTTGTTGGAATAACATATTTGAAAAAATCTTATATTTGTCCAAGTTATTGACAATTACATTTTAAACTAAAAAAAAAGTAAGTGCGCCTGGGCCACAATGGAGAAGTGAAACTTAAGTTACATACATTTCTATCAGAGAGCTGCAAGGATACACTCAAATTACATTTTAAGTCACTCGCTTCCTTTTCACATCTGCACACACTCGCACTCATTTATTTCCAAACATAACGTGCGATAGCATTGAAAAAACATTGTCGGTTGAGTGAGTAATTCACACTATCAAGTGCTCGATTCAAATAACAAGTGCTTGATTTGAAAAACAAGTGCATGGCATAACTGCTGTAATGAAAGTATCAAAGAAAAAACTTTTTTAAAGACAATTTTTGTTAATTTTATTGGTTTCCTAACTGCATATTATAATGCAAAAATATCAACTGATTAAGGGCATCATCATTTGACAAAAGGTGGCATCTTTTGTCAGAAATAACATTTCCAGCAGAAGAAAAAACACTTTCTGACGATGCGCTAGTTGAAGGAGTGGCTATTACTCTACGGCTAAGTTTATGCAGCAGCGGCATTTCGCATCTGTGTACCTCCCACCAATTAATTATATCGAAGTCCTTATGAAAATATACCTCAATATTTCCATATCGCCGCAGCTCTGCAGTAGCTTTATCAGTTCTGCTCACAAAGGTAGGTTGTTTAAGAAGACCTGAATACAGCTCAAAGTTGTCTGAAGGTAACAAAGGTGTATCCGCAATTTGTGGTTCCGTTGACCTGTCAGAATTCTCAGTTAACGTTCTCATAATTTGTAAATAATTGAATAAATAAACCTAATATATTTAAAAAAATACTTCATCAATATCCATTTTTTTCAAAATTGTCGTATTCTCTACTAATTGGTTGAAGTCAATGGGTGTCATTCGATTGCTCGACTTGCTTTTCATAACAGCATTTTTCACTCGCTTGACTTGATTTTGAAAGAGTATATCAATGCCATATTTGAAATCAAATAAGTACACTGCAGCTAAACATTGATTTCAAAACTATCTATGAATCTCACTGTTTGTACGGTGTTTCTCACTAACCTTACAGAGTTCACAGCAATGAGTTCATACTGTTTAGATGGAAGTGAGTAAACTCATGCTGTTGTCTGATATCTATCTATTTTGTCTCATAACCAATATACATACATACATATGTACATACATACATACATATGCTTTTCCTTAAGGTTATATTTATTGTCTTTTTTTCTATCTAGATCCCTACCTCTACCCCTGTTCGTTCTAATTACATTTATGTTATTCTGTTTTCCTTTCATCTTTATACTCTATCGGTAACAAAATCGATAGTAACATCCAACAACAAAAAATTATAAAAAATTTATAACAATATCGATAAAAATATCCATAGCAAAATACAAATATCGATAACAAAATCGATAAATATCGATAAAAAACGATAAATACTGATAACAAATGGATAAAGAACAATAACTAAATCGGTAAATATCGACAACAAGATCGATCAATATCGTCAACAAAATCGATAAATATCGATAACAAAATCGATAAACATCGATAACAAAATCGATAAAAGTATCGTTAAAAATATCGTTAAAAAATCGATAAAAACATCCATAAACAAATCGATAAAAATATCGGTAACAAAATCGATTAAGATATCCATAAAAAAATCGATAAATATCGAAAACAAAATCGATAAATATCGATAACAAAGTCGATAAATATCGATAACAAAGTCGATAAATATCGAAACCAAGATCAATAAAAAAAACGATAAATATCGATAACAAAGTCGATAAATATCGATAACAAAGTCGATAAATATCGAAACCAAGATCAATAAAAAAAACGATAAATATCGAAAACAAAATCGATAAGAAAAGTGATAAATATCGATCACAAAATCGATAAATATCAATACGAAAACCAATAAATATCGATACCAAAATCAAAAAAAAATCGATAACAAAGTTCCGAAAATATCGATAGCAAAATTGACAACATTATCGGCAAAAATTTCGATACAAAAATCGATAAAAATATCGGTAACAAAACCGATAAAAAATATCGATTATTTTATCGATAAGTCCCGAGAGTCCCGAAAATCTCTAAAATCCCAAAACAGTTCCCAGATTGAGTCTCTGTGTCTCTCTCTATATCCTTTCCTCTTTCGTTACCTTTATTTTAATCTTTCTTCCTCTATCTTCATCTTTACTTTTATCGGTATCCTCATCCTCCTCTTTGTCTTTACTTCTAGGTTTATCATTTTCTTCTTCTACATAATCCCCTTCACCTTTGCCCTTATATATATAAGTAAAGTGTTTAAATTTACCTTGGTCTTCATTTTTGCCTTTGTCTTTACGCATCTTTGTTTTTGTTTTTATTTTTGCCTTTGCCTTTATCATTTTCTTTATCTATGTGCGTAGTCACCTTTACTTTCATTCTTGTATTGGTCTTTTTCTAAGTGTTATTCTTTAACCTTTTATTAGCAAATTTTTGTTAAATTAAAACCATATGCATACACACAAGAAGCACCTGTTTCAGCCCCAACCATTTCCGTTGCACCATTTCCGTTTACTCCCAACCAACCAATGCCGCTAAAGAAGTTTCACTTCAAAAAAAATTAATTAGTTCTTAGTTTCTTCTCAACTGTAATAGATGACGGTATGACATTTGGCACTCTTGTAAATAAAATTCTATAAATAGAAAGTAACAATAATTTGTTGTTCATAAAACTAGATTTTAAAAACTCTGTTGAATTTATTTTTCGCTTTTAATTATTGTACCTAAATAGAATACCTGACCCTCAAAAGCTTGAAATGATCTTCGGCGAGGAGCTCTTTTCTTCTTTTCAGTATCGTAATCTGCTTCTAAGCCAAACACGATTTTTCTCGTTAACACCAAATAAATGTTAATACATCCTCTTACATACTTGTGTATTGTATGCATTTCATTTCACTTTAGATTTGAATTGCAATTTAATTTAATGCAATTTCCTTTCCTTTTAACCAAAGCAATCCTTGATATCTTTGACCTTCTGAATAAATTTCTTTCATTGCCGCCCCTTTTTTGTTAATCACAAAATCTTTTTGCTCTTTGTGAATTCCACATTCACCCTGGTTAGGTGTATACAAATGTTTGAATTCTTGCCACAAAAAGTGACACTTGAGCACTCCCATTTCAAATGGCTTAGCTTTTAGTTTTTATTTGCGAATTGCAGAATATTTGTTTGACATTGGTTTTTTAATTCATTTGTTTCCACCACAAACAAACAAGGACACAAGCTTTTAAAAAATATTTTTCACTGATTAAGCAAAAATGCGCCGTGGCCATGAAATTGTGCAAACAAAATTCTATAAAACTTGGCCCAAATGCATACTTTTTTTCGTTTGTATTGAACTTTACCTCCTGATTGATGAAATTGAAAATATTTTCTATGATAATTTCTTCTATTATTCTTTCGTCTTCTGCTTTTATTAGATTCTCGCCAAAAAGTGTTTGTTACAAAAAGTCTCTTGCAGTAAAGGGTTTGTGGGATAGTAATAACTAAAATGAGAATTTTAAAAATTAGACAGAAATTTTTTAATACTACATTTTTTAATAAATAAAATCGAAATTTTCTTCTTTGAATATTTCTTAAATCGGCTTCCAATTCCCAAGAAAATTCTCTTATATTTTTTTTCGGCAAGAAAATATACAAGCAACAAAAACAATGCAAAATATATCTTGAGATTTTTCTTGAGAGCTGGAAACTAATCTTAATGATGAAAAGAGTAACTAATTCAGGGTTTTTTGAAAACATTTCTAAAAATTCTTGGGATTAGTTCCATTATTTTTTAGAGTTTTGTTTTTAATTTTTCAGTATTTTTGTTTGGACTTATCGGTAATTCTCAGCAGTTTTTTATGATATTTTTGGGACCTTCTGGAATCTTTTCCAAAACTATCTGCGTTGTACCCTAAACTTTTCGGCGCTTTCATGCCATTTGCAGGTCCTAAAAGGCTCTCTGGATCGGATGGCATTATAGCTGCACAACTGCAAAGGATTGTGGAGGTCTCATAACGATGGGTCACATCAATCAACATACGTGAGCTGCGTAGACAGACCTCCGAGGCTTGCCTTTATTCTAAAAACAGAAAAGAGCTGTCACGTATCTCCGAAGAATTTCATACAAATCAGCCTCTCTTTTTTTCTTATTGAAGATCCTTTAGATACTGCTTGAGCTGGATATAAGAAATAGGATACGTCAAGTGCTACTAAGTCTCTCTCAGGATGCCTATCTGAAGTGTAATGCCGTGGAAACTGCCTTGCATACAATTTTTAAAGTTATTAAGGAGCCGTTTAAAAATAAAAACTTTGTAGATGGCGCCGTTCTTGAAATCGATGGGGCCTTTAATAATGTGTTGCCCGGGATGATAGTTAAAGTTCTGAATAAGCTAAGAGTCGAGAACACAGGCTTCTCTCCCGGATGCTACACGACAGAAGTGTCATAGCGGTATGGGACAACACCTCTGTTCAACATGGAGTGGCCAGATTTCTCTCACTCAATTAATCTTTTTGAATTCTGAATGAATTCAAACCGAAAATATGCCAAATTGGCAAACCCAAATTATTAGAACGAAATAAATCCGCTTAAAGTTGTATATGATATGCAAAATTGATTACCTTGTTAAACTTCTTAAATAAAACAGATTCATTGCGTAGTTCATTGTAAACAGTTTCCCTGCAAAACCAGAGGCTTACACATACATACATATATACGCTTTTGCACAACACGAAAAATATATGTACTTGAGTTTAAAAAGTCGATTGCAATTGACCTACTTTTCACTTGATTGTCATTTTGCTTTACTATGAACACCGTTATCTTAGTATAGAAAATTCAGCTTTGAACAAAAGTCGAAAGACTATTTACTAAAGGCCTCATGGAATTTAAAATCAACTACTCACCAATAAATTAGCTGCAGTTTTTAATATTTGGAGAAAAATCGCAGCTGAAGAACTTGAGATTTTCAATTACTCTGTAAAAAATAAAAATCTTAGGTAGAGCAAACAAATACATAGTACACTCCTGAATGCAAAATAAGAGAATTTATGCAACAATCGTTAATGGTAAAAATTTGGCGACTCGCCGATATAAGAGAGTGGTAACAAATCTGCAACATCATTTCTTTCATATCATTTTAGAAATAGGTTATCAAAAGTTCCCAATCTGAAAAATTTCGCGACAACAGTACTTTTTAAAAGCATATACATAATTTATGCCAAAGATTGGAAAAATAGGAAGCGCAATAGCGAGAAGGTAGTTAACTTCATTACTAAATTCTAATTTTGTATTCCAAAAAAGGGAAATATTAAAAAGAATCAAATTTTTACAAGTATTAGAAAGTGACCCATTAAAATCCCTACCAAGAGTAAGAGCTGTCGCTTAGCAAGTGTGAGGAGTGTCCTCGATCGCGCCCTGTCCACCCTCGGCCAGAAGGACCTTGCAAACGCGCATCTCTTTGTTTTTGCCCAACGCTCGCTGAGCTGATATGAGGCCCATCTTTTCAAGAGTGTACCACAAGTAATCAATGGCGCCCCCATAAGCTCTTTATCCATTACGTTACGTTTCAAGAGTACCTTTCCTAGCCAATTCGTCAGCCACACAGTTCCCCACAACGTCACTGTGACCCGGAATCCATATTAGCCTAATACAGTAGTATTCTGACGCAACTGGGAGAGAGAGCAGACATTGCTTAACCAAATTGGAGTGCATCTCCAATGCACTTTAGGCCCTGATAGCCGCTTGGCTATCAGAATAAAAGCTCACCTCCCTAATTGTTATCGCACTCCTCCATCGAACCACCACCGCCCGGCCCAATACTCCCTTGAGGGAAAGTAGGCAGAGATGAAGCTCATAGGAGCAATTTCGCTAGCACAGTAATCCGTGCGATCAGGGATGAAATCAAAGCTACCCAGAACTCCAGAGTGTAAATTCCTTAAGTCGGGCTGTTCGCTCCGCGGCCACGTCGACAGGCACTACCTTCTGCATTATCTACATACGTTAAGTGCCAATTTGAGTGTTTTCCGCAATGCCCACTTATACCAATTAAAGCAGCCCGTTGTACGCGCTCTAGCTGCCTAGCTAGTATAGCCTTTTCAAGTGCGTTCCACCAGACTTGGGGCCATGAAGTATAATAGAATTGACTACGGTCCCGAAGAGACAACTATTGGGCTCTAGTTAAGTGAACGCACCATAAAGGCTTTTGTGGAGGAAACTCCTGAAAAAACTCAAAACTTAACAAAAAAATTTACATACATTTTTATACATATTTATGTATGTACATACATATGTATATAAAATGAAGTATAATAAAAAACAATTCCCATAACTTGGATTCACGGCTTACTTAGTATTTTTTTTATTTTCTATGTTAAGGGTTTTTCGTGCGCATTTCTTATGTATTTATTAACCGACTTCCAAAAAAGGAGGAGGTTATCAGTTCGTCGGAATCTTTTTTTTTTTTTTTTTATGTATGTTACCGCATAACTTTGGACCACGTCAACCGATTTCGATAATTCTTTTTGCATCGGAAAGGTAGTGCCTCAGAGGTGGTCCCATATTAATCTGGTTGAGATCCGATCAGTGGATCATGAGATATATATATGTATATATATTTTTTTATATGGGAGTTGAAGTCGGTTTTTTTTTGCTTACTTGTTTAATACATATTTTGGCGATTACACTTTTGCTTAATAGTTGACCGTGGTGCTACTTATGTAAATATGTGTTGTGCGTCGTGATGTTATAACAAGGATATAGCGACCAACAATTTTACTCCGCCTCCGAACGGTAAATGGTTTTTTATGAGAAGCTTTTCCAAGGCGGAAATCACTCGGAGGTTTGCCATTGCCGATCTAGGGGCGACTAGTTTAAATAATGCTACGCCACGGATCGCACCCAGGTCCTACGTAGTGTTAGTACGTAGCTCTAACTACTCTGCTACAGCGGCCCCATTGCACGTATCTACCAGAGACCTGCACGAGTAAGTAAAAATATAACAAGTTAATAAGCGCCGTGTATGAATAGAAACGATGCGAATACTTTAATTTAAATTTAACATCGTAGGCAAAGCATCATTTTACTTGGTAGCAAACAGATATTTTTTTAATATCATCATTTTCATATGAGTCGTTTACGACGACAAAACTTAAAAATTTATTGAAACGTGTAAGGATTAGAAAGAAAAATTGTACGGAAAAACAGTAGTGTTAAATAAAATAAAATCGGGCGAATATTTCGCGATTGGAGCAACAGGCTCCAGTGACGTATGGAAAAGCTTTAAACAAATTATAAATTCCTGCACGTCTGAAATAGTTCTGCAAAGCGCATTTTATGGGGCAGAAGAACTTATTTACAAAGTTAAAGCTTGGCACGCAATTTTATTTTATGTACATACGTTCTCAACACAATTATCTATTATAAAAAACGTATTATAAAATTAAATAAAAAGTTCAATCAAGATTGTTTTTACAATTAATTAATTTTTTTAAGCCGGAAAATCATTTAATATTTTGATTTATTTCATTATTATTGGCGATGCCTCAAACATGTGTAGGTATTCGTTGCTTTTCGCTTAACTTTTTTCCTACGTGACGCGCTTACGGCGTTGCCAAAATAGTAATCGCCTGATGCTACGATGTCGCATCGGCAGAATCGGCATCGTGTGACCGATTATACGATTTCAAGAAAGCTTCGCTGTACTCATAAGAAGATTACTAGTACTCGTACTCATACGAGGCCGGAATCACTCGTGCAGGTCTCTAGTATCTATTTACATATGTACATTCTTATATATAAATATATCTTACTTATAATACTAAAAATCTCTTTATCTATTAATTTATAAAGCATGCGTGTGTAAGTAAAATATTTTTTTGGTGTTAGTATGAAGGATGAAGAGATTCGGTTTACTTAAAAAAAAAACATAACTCACATAAAACTATTTATTTGGCTATTATGTGTATACATATGTAGATCTCTATTATCTAAGGATTAAGAATCGCACAAAACAATAGCCGCTGTAAATGAGAAATATGTATAATTAAAAAAAAATTTGTATTATATGTATTTTTAGAAACAAATTTCTAATGGTTATGAAAATACAAAAAAAATAATACTTTGCCGACACCTGAAATATCCTCGCAAGTAAATACCTTCTTAGTAAATAAATAAAATTAAGCAATTTAAGTGAAGACTGATTTTAATTTTTTGAATTTTATATGTAAATTCACAGAAAATAAAAAATCATTTTCAACTTAAATTGCAGGTGAAACCGGCTGTTAGCAAACAAAAATGCAGAATTAAGAGTTTCACAATATAGGTCTGTGTGTAGATATACATATTTCAAGGGCGGCGAGGTGTACAACAAATTTAATCTAATAACTTCTCTACCAATAAAAATATTATAAGTACATAAAACTATGAAAAAATATGTATTAAATAGCAACCATTAGCAAATTTTTAACAAAATTATTACAAAACAAGAAAAACTAGGTATTGAACGCACTAATAAGTTTTGCAAAAAAAAACCAATACAGAACTATTTTGCTTTGCAAAAAATGTGGCAAATAAAACTAGACGTAAATGTTCTCTAATTAAAACACAGCAAACCAAATATGTAGTAGACCAAAAATGCTGAACTGAAACAACAAACTAGATTTTTTTTGATTACTTTTAAATGCTTACAATTTTTTCCAAGCCTTACCTCTACGTTAGTGTTTAAAAATTGTTTGTTCTATGGGTACGATTACGATTACGTGAACGATTACGTTTTTACTTTAACGCTTGAGTTGTACGATTTTTTGTTATTGTACACTCTTTTTCTTTCTACTCGTGTTTCTGTATACAATTTTTATTTTTTTTTATTTTACTTGGTGGTTGTGACTTAAGTGGACTAAAAGTGGAGGAACCCTAAATTGAAAAAAA
>NW_023461859.1:0-22576 GCF_013731165.1 Rhagoletis pomonella
ACCAGTATTCGGAGTGAACGTCCACGAAACCAACAACCGCCGTATTTTATCGACTGCCTAAAGCACGATACTGCATTTGGACGGTTGCCGATAACATGAGAGCTCATTTGGACGGTTGGCGAAGGCAAGACGCCGCAGTTCATTTGTTGCAGAAGTCGTTTGACTTGTTGCTGAAAGCCATTTCATTTGTTGCTGAAGGCATGTTTGATGGGTTGCCGAAGTCAACGACAATTTCTTGTTTGAAATGAAGCATTGATATGTACATACATACATACATACGTACGTATGCGCATTCCTCACAAAAAGCCTGCCAACAAGCTCTTGGCGCCACCAGTGAGTAAAGCAATTGAATGGTAGACGCGGTATAAATACATACGTACATACATTCATACGAGACGATAAATTACCCTTTACTACATTCGTCGTGC
Source organism: Rhagoletis pomonella (assembly GCF_013731165.1). NCBI lineage: Eukaryota > Metazoa > Arthropoda > Insecta > Diptera > Tephritidae > Rhagoletis > Rhagoletis pomonella. Next base: position 429 of record NW_023461859.1, read on the forward strand.
TTTCGGCAACAAGTCAAATGGCTTTCAGCAACAAGTCAAACGACGTCTTGCTTCGTCAACCGTCCAAATGAGCTCTCATGCTTTCGGCAACCGTTCAAATGCCGCGTTTGCTAGTTTCGTGAACGAGCATTCGGAATACTGGTTTGCCGAAGTTAGTATCAGTATGAGCTGTTATGAGCAGTGTTGCCACAAAGATTTTGAATTTTTTACCAAAACTCTAAAAAAAAAATTACCAAACTCAGAAAAAAATTACCAAATTTTTATAAGCATAATAGCATAAAGCATTGAAAATGACGAGCTATGGACCATAGCTGTCAAATTATTTTTCCACGTATCCTTATATAGATAATTATTTTGGCGACGGCAGAACTACACCACAACTGGGATTGTGGTCAGCTTAGCTCTATTTATATTTTTCGAGCGACAGATGAGTTCTTCCGCGTTCAAAAAATTCATATCACCATCGACAGAGCGTTTAGATAATGAAGAAGAACAACTTACAGTTGCGTCCTTTTCAATTTTTTCAGACTATAACAATTCACAAATATTTTTAAATCATAACCCAAAAAAATCGCTCAGAAATTTACAAACCTTTAAAAGGTGTTTAACATACAGTCTTTTACATAAAGTATTTTACATAACTTAAAACCAAAACATGAACTAAAACATGAAACCAGAAAACGTATCGTTAAACGATAGATGAAATTTACTTTTACAATTTTATAATTGGGTCACATTCGTATTTAATTGCAAAATTGTAATTAGTCCTGTAAAGTTATTATCTTTCACCATTGGTTCCAGCAGGTAAAAATGATCCAAAAACCTGATTTGTGGGACTGTGATCGAGCCGCCATATTGGGAAAAATGGGTGGTTTCTTTAAATTGCTATATTGCGAACAAATGCAAAAACCCTTATTCTAGAACCCGAATTTCCATAATTCGTACTTCGTAGCTACGTTACGAAAAACGCAAAACCGACATGCTGCAACCCTTGCGGAAAAATATGCAGCATTCCAGCTATCAGTTGTTTTTCGAAGACTGCTGTATGAAGGAAAACAAGGTGGAAAGGAATTAAAAAAACACTTATCATGTGCTTGTTTATGGTAAAATTGATTGATTTTACATATTTTGAGGAAAATTATGGGCTCTGATGCATTTGCAATAATACCAACAAAGAGCGCTCTATGGCAATGGATTCACAAAGGTATGCGGAGCTGTGGGGCATATTAACCATGGACACATCTATGCCAGCTTCTGGTTGAATTTTTGAGCCACAAGCTATATTTCCTCCTATTCCTGAAGAATTGGTTCTCAATCCAGTTACTGCAATGACAGTTTCTTCCAAGCCATTGAAAATATGCACTTTGTTAGGTCCACCACCTGGTCGCGCTTGCTTCTTCCTTCGGACACGCTTAGGGATTACAAGCCTTACTAATGAGAATTCCATTTTTTTTTTTGCCGGAGAAGAGGGCGGAAGCATACAACATTTATTGTGCATATATGTAACTGCGTCTACGTCATCCACTGTATCTTTGCGCAGAACCCACATCGAAATTTACAAAAAAAAGTGCATGGTTCAAACCGAATTTATTAATAAACTAGAGCTCGAAACCTTTGTTTTAAGTTAAAGTATAATCCTTTGACAATACGTGCATGTTGAAGTTTTTAGATTCGGGTGATGCGTTTGGATACAACAACCCAAAATCATTGTACTAATAACTAAACCGTACCCAAGTCTTTCTATAAGGGGCAACAAACATTTTTTTTGTTCATTCATATAAAGCAGTGGATAAAAATATACGTATATGCGAAAACCAAATTTATCTGTTAAAAAAAAACACCACTAATATTTACTGCAAACACGTCGATTTACATCTTTTTGCTTAATTTTTATCTGGCTTCCGACACAGAATTTTTTTTGTTCAAAATTACGCAAAAAAACTGTTAATTTCTTACTCGTTCGTCTTTAGGCATGCCATTGTTACGAATTTCGAAAGTTCGAAGAAAGATACGATTCGGATTGCAGCATACCATTTCTACAATTCGTAGCAAAATCCGAATATGAAAGTGTTGCAGAATAGGCGTGTAAAAGTTTTGTGTTGTCAAGGAAAGTGTTACGTTAAAGAGCTCTTTAAACTTTTGGCTGTCTTAAGATGCAAATTTTTTGTTTTGTGCAATTGTAAGAAGGTTCAAAGTTTTAAATTTTTACAAGTAATAAGTTAGTATTAAAAATTTTAAAGAAAGGACTTACGTTGAAAAAAAATTACCAAATTGAAAAAAAATTACCAAATTACCAAACTCGTTCTAAAAAGAAAAAAATTACCAGTTTTGGTAAAAAATAACCAAAGCGGCAACGCTGGTTATGAGTATCGTTCACTTGTGGTGGCTGTATTTGCAAAACAGCACGCTATGCGCAGGTGTTCAGTCATCCTCTAATATCGTTTAGGTATCGTTACTACCAAGTCAACGCGCTGCTCAGTCATACAAAGCAGCAGTATTGATTGAGTATGCGAAGACACTAGAGGCCTTGCTGCTCCCGTATTTCACAAACCACCTGACCCCAGCGAATCATCAGCATGGTTTCCGTAAAGTGCAGAGTACAACAACAGCACTTAGCGCCATAAACACTCAGATAACACGTGGCCTTAACCGCAACCGTCCCTTTGAGAGAACTATTCTAGTAGCGCTGGACCTGTCAAAGGCGTTTGACACCGTCAGCCACTCCACGCTACTAGAAGATATAGAGGCTTCCTCTCTGGTCGGAAAATTATCTGAGTGGTCGACACTCGTCGGTAATGTTTAGAGACAAATCGAGTAAACTCAGAAAAATAAAACAGGGGGTTACACAGGGTGGTGTCCTTTCCCCGCTACTATTTAACTTTTATATTTCAAAGCTCCCTCAACCACCAGAGGGAGTCTCGATGGTCTCCTACGCCGACGATTGCTCGATCATGGCGACTGTATATGCAATTGATGACTTGTGTTCGAGCTTTCTCGCTTCTTCACTGCAAGGAGCCTAATCCTCTCCCCTACGAAATCCTCTGCGACCTTGTTCACCACCTGGACGAAGGAGGTCAGGCTGCCCCTGGGAATTCACGTCGATGATACACCAATTCCGATGATGAATAACCCCAAAATACTCGGAGTAACCTTCGACAGTCTGCTCTCCTTCTCTGCGCACGCATCCGCTATTGTCAACAAAGTACAGAGCCGCAACAAGGTCGTCAAGTCGCTAGCCGGCAGTACTTGAGGTAAAGATAAAGAAATGTTGCTGGCAACATACAAGGCAATAGGCCGGCCGGTTTTAAATTTCGCAGCACCAGTGTGGTCGCCGGGGACTAGTAGGACGCAGTGGATGAAGCTGCAGACAACTCAGAACACCGCACTACGGACAGCGACTGGATGCCTTCTGATGTCGCCTGAACACCACCTACACGACGAGGCGAAATTGCTCCTTCTCAAGGAGCATAACACCATGCTCTGCAAGCAGTTCCTTGTCGGGAGCTACAGACGTGGTAACCAGAATGGGCAGCTGCTTGCAGAAAAGCCCTCGCCCAGGCACGTCAGGAGGCATCTCTACGAACTGACGGGCGAAGTCCAGAGGTTCATTAAACAACCTCTGGACCCGTCAGCATACCGACAGGCCCGGAACGGCATTCACAGGGAGTCAGTCTCGAGTTATGTGGACTCCCGACCTGCGAATGCCGTTCTAGGCGCACAACCACCGGACATAGACGAGACGGAGCTTCATCTGCCTCGGGAGACAAAACCACAATCGTTCCCACGACAATCGGGTCTACGTAACCGCAACGACCCAGATTTATATCTGGCCAAGGACTGTCACTACAGCAACACTCCCCAAAAAACCCTTTGGGGAACTGGTATGCTGCTACAACAACAACAACAAGAACCACAATAGCCCAACTTCGCTCTGGCTACTGCAGCAGGTTAAACTCATACCTGAGCACACTAAACGCGGATGTGCCGAATGAATGTCCGGCATGCGGAGAGACACCTCATGACTCGAAGCATCTCTTCGTATACCCGGAAAACCCAAAAACCCTAACGCCTTTGTCCCTGTGGACCGACCCAGTAGAGGCTGCACGCTTCTTAGGGCTGCCGTTAGTGGAAATTGACGACAACGACTGAGATATTGACCGATCTGGGCGGGGTTGTTGTAGCCGCTACAACAACAACAACATTGAGTATGCAATAGCTGGCGTTCAGCGCAAGCCAGTCTGATGCATACATACGTATGTAGAAGAAAACATTAAATAATTTTTTTATAAGTGCCGGATTTTTAAGAATTATATATTTAAATAAGAAACTAAACGCCCAAAAACATTGGGCGAATAAAAACAAAAAAAAAATGTTTGAAACAGTATTTCTTTCAAAAGTTTATACCTGTGTATTTAAGGCATCCTCGCTGAAACCGTTAAAAAGGAAACAAAATTTGTTGTTTTCTTTCGATATTTCTTTCATAATTAATTTGCGCGATGCATATTTATTATAATCTGCCTTATCCTGAGTTTCGCCAAAAAATAAATTCTCCCGAAAATTCGTCAACCGCTCATAGTAAAACCATGGAAACCCAAAGTGAAAAGTGAAGCGGTTCGGGGAAAATGAAACTCAGGATAAGGCTGAACACTTTTTTCACTTCCCGTCAAATTAGTGATGTGTTTATACCTGTTTTCCCACCAGTCAATTTTTGTTGCCGGAAATAAGAAAACTTCTCGCCCTCCGTAACAAATTTATTGCCGGCAATATCGCCATCGTATCGATTTCTTATTACCAGTCGCTCTAAAACGTCCGCCGCAGGTAACTCGCGAGTCGTTTTATTACCTGAATGAGTCGTTTTATTATTGCTACAGGCGATATTTGAATAATAATTTCTTGCAACAATTTTATTCTTTTTTAATATTTCATTTGTTTTTGAACACAAACTTATAATTTGTAAAGGAAATTAACTATTTTCGTCGCTATGGGGTTCATATTTTTTCAACCGTGCCTTGTGCATAAATTATATGTTTTTGAAGAATCCTGTTGACGCGAAGTATATGAGTTTGGGAATTTTTGAAAACATATTCCATAATGACATAAAAGAAATAATGTATTATGGAACGAATTTCCGTCATCCCTTGTCAAATTTGGTTTGGAGACAAACCGGTTTCGGCGTTGTGCCATCTTCAGTGTAATTTTTCGTTCTGCATAATTTTTGTTGGTTGCTCGTATTTATACTCCTTGTTAACTCCCTCTTTCTTTTGTTAGGTACGTCTTTTTAGTTTTGCAGTGTTTGCGGTACTCAATAGGTAGATGAATTCTTTTGGCCCGTTTTTGATGGCAGGTAGAAGTCCGTGAATTTTACCCTCTTTGTTTTTGCAGTTGGTGTATTCCCTTCCATATCTGTCCTTAATATTTTGTTGTTGTCATTCTTCTTCTTGTACAGTAGTTTTAGAGGTTCAAATAGTACGTCCGATACAGTATTTATTTGCTCATTTATTATTTGTCCTTTGAAGGTCTTCTGTTTATATATTTCCATATTTTCTAATATATTCAATCTTTGTCCTTTATGTTGTACACGGAGAAGTTCTGTTGTTTGTCCAATCTTCATTGGTGTGCATTTATTTTTGATCATGTGATTCGCGAAGTTCGATTCTATTGCAGCCTCTGGTTTTCGTTTTTTCTTATTATAATTCCTTATGTGTTCTCGATACCTTGTTCTTATATTTCGCCGTTTGTCCTATGTAACTGTGTCGGCACTCGCAGGTTAACTTGTAAACACCTTGGTTATCTAGCGGATCTTCCTCGCTTATTTTCTCTTTCAATATATTTCCCACTGTGTTCCTTGTTTTAAATGATGTCTGATTGTCGTACTTATGAAAGAATTTGGCAAGTTTGTAAGATGTCTTTCCTGTGTAAGTTAGAACTGCCCAAGTTTTTTTATTGTTTTCCTCTTTGCTAGTCTTTTTCGATTTTGTGTCATTTCTTAACTTCTCCACCAGGCCTCTCCTATATCCGTTATTTTCCGCAATGGCATATATTGTATCCAGTTCCTTCTTGTAGCCTTCTTCTGTTAGAGGGGTCCTTTCAAGCCTCGTAATTGGTTGTCAAAATGCTGCATTTTTGTGTTGCTGTGGGTGGTTTGAGCTATTGTGTATAATTGTGTCTGTGGCTGTTGGTTTTCTGTATATTTCGAACTCTATCTTGGTCGTGGTATCGTTTATTTTAATTGTTAAATCCAGATAGTTAATCTTTCTTTCCTCTTCCGTTTCCATGGTGAATTTTATATTCTGGTGTTGTTTGTTGAGATAGTCTAGTATCTGTTTCTCTTTGTTTCCCTCTATTAGACAGATTACATTATCGACATATCTCGCGTAGAATTTTACTCCTAGGTTGGTCGATAGGTTTTTCATGTATTTCTCCTCCAGTATTCATGCAAACACACTTAAGCCACCGACTTAAAACCGTACGGCACGACACACAGTGTTTCGGCTATATGGAGTCAGGTGGAAATAATAGTAAAGCTGCACCGATTTCCCTGAAACTTGACATGTGCTCTAGTTTTACTTAGAAATAGAGAATATTGAAATTTTGGAAAGATGGAATAATTGCCACGCCCTCTACTCTTGTTGGCGGAAACATTAAATTTTGTCCGATTTCGATGAACTTTAGTTTGTAGTCTTTATTTTATTAGAAAAACCTAAATATAAAAGATGGGAAAGATTGGATCGCTATAACGTCCAAAACTCATAAAAGATGTGAGCCCAGTCATTAAAAGTAATGGAATTTTGGTTAATTTTTGTTTCCTGCTTTCCACTCTCAGAAAACAAAGGTTATACTATAAAATGACTTAGGTGTAAGTACTCGCTACCATGTCGAACTATCAAATGTGCCAAAATGCCTTTTCAATTACGAAACCTTGCGCATGCGTCTAGAATGATACGCAAGTTGGCAAATCGTCAAATTTCTAGTCTTAAGCAGGGATCACACGATTTGTACATTTGTACACAAAATGCCAAATTTATATTTTCGCATTTGGATAGCGATGTATCAATGATTTGTTTTGCGATCAGACGATTTGGCTGCTAAAGATCCAAATGATTTGTCACACATTTGCAAATAATAGATACGCATAGGTACTCACAATTTTGAATACACCCTCAAAATCTGAGCTTAAGGTAAAAAAACGCTCGTAACTTTATTTGTGTTTGCCGGATGAAAAATACTTATATATGCCATTTAAGAGAAAACATTTCGCGGTTTACAACAATGTATAACTGGTTAATTTATCTCGAGAAATGGTGGGGCAATATTACAGAATATGGGCGAATCCTAACGTTGCGGACGTTTATTTTAACTTTTTTGCCGACAAAAATGTTATAAGTTAAAATTTGTTTGTGGTATAAGGGAATGTTTATAGCAGTACTTACGAGAACAAAATAATGGAAATTTGAATTTAAGTTAATGCCGGTGTATTTGCCTTCGAAATTTACGTTCGGACGTTACTGAAAAAGGAAGCGATTTTGATATGACCATCAACCGATTTGCGCAAATTGTCATGCATGGAGAGCATAATCTACAAAAATACTTTGAAGAGAAAATAATGAAGTTTACAAAACTAAAGGTTGGATTAACTTTAAAACAATATATATATTGAACATTTAAGCAATCTCTGCGCCTCGTGCCGAAAATTCTTAACAACTTCTGTAATAAACATTTCTGCATTTATCTATGAAAAAATGCGTGGATTTCGATAGAGTTTGGTCGGAAGTTAAATTAAATCAAGTTAGGGAACTTCTTATTCTTCTTAAACGTAATCGCTATATCTATAAATTATTTTATACTTTTTAGTTGTTGTAATAAAAGCGTATTTGTAGTTTTTTTTTATATAATTTTATTGACCTTACGCCCAGAGTTTGAGGGTGTATTTAAAATTCTGAGTATGCAGATTTTTCTGCTTGATTAGATCACAGCGCACGGCAGTGCGCGCGAGTGACGAAAGCAGCAACAGTAGCATGCTGAAATGACTCGCTTATATATACACGAGATTTGGAAGTTTTTATCCAGACTTCCAATCGACATGTTTGATATATCGTTGGAAAGGCCTTGCAGAGTGTGTCCAGAAAATATATTCAAGCTTCGTAAACGATTAACCGGATTCTAAAAAATTAGGCTAAAGTGTTGCGAAACAAAAAACGTTTTTCTGCTTTTGCCGGTTTAAGGGGGCATGTGGGCACACCCAACATATTTAGTGTTATTCTATAGGCCAATACCTTTCAAACGATACCTTATATATTAAGTTCCGGCCGCCAGTTGGAAAGATATAGAGGTAAATGTGTTTTGGTTCGTGTCTCCACTACGGGATGCTTTGGTATGTATGTGGCGTCTGTACGTACCATCATTTATTTTTTTTCACACTTTCAGGATTTAAAGTACACAAAAAACTAAGAAGGTTTTGTTCCAGGATGTTTTGATTCGTATGCCTGTGTGGGCGTGGCTGCCGCCTGAAATTCGAAAAAAGCCAATTTTTTAAACTGCCACTGAGGCCGCACTACTCAGTCCATGTCATTGACGTGGATATCAGTAGAAGGGTCTTCAAACAGGCTATCTAACGCTATCTTTTGTGTTTATAAAATATAAATACGCCATAACGTTATCGCCTAAAAATCGGGCTGCTGAAAATAGAGATTTCGGGCATTTTCTCAAAAACTGGTCAGTCGATTATATTCTAAGTTCCCACAAGTCTAGCACAAAACCTTAGCTTTCATCTGGTACATAGCTTATATCTGGGAAAACTCCTGTTGTGCAGATATTGCTATTCAAATTGAAAAAATGTCGCTCCGAAAAGGGTCAAATAGTTAAAAATTAACATATCCGTCTAATTTGGTTACCGTAAGATATAAAAATAACATACCCAGTTCCCCGAAAAAAATCGCCCATTCCTCGATTGCCACTTAAACCGAAATTCCCTGCAAATGGGGGAATTTCCCGCGGGTTGACAAGTTGAAGGATGCAGCTGTGCTAATCACTTCGTACATGCCTTGGAAACCACAATTTGTGTGTATTTTAGAGTTTTTTTCAGTCACAGGCCGAAATTGTAACGTTCTTCCCCATTTTAATTGCAGGTATTAACTATGCTACATGGGTTTATCACCCGCACTTAACCTACCTGGTATTTACATATAGTTGTACATATATATGTATGTATGAATACATTTAGTTCACCCAATGTGCCGCTACTACTTACATACGTATGTATAAATTGCCACTGAGCAAAACTACTTGAGAAAAAATCATTAGTTTAATAGCACGAGTGCAACACGGTACACGTGATAGAAGTAAAACTTCTTAAAACTACGAGGCAATCAGACGAATACAGTTGTTTATTGTATCCAAAGTTGGTACCAACTTGATAAGTTTTTATCATTTCTCATATTTTTTTTTTATTTTTAATTTTTTCGAATACATGATATATCATCATATCCTTGATCATCCTTTTTCGCTTTATTCCGTATTCGAAAAACTATGTGTTTCAATGGACACATCGATTTGAATACGTAATTTAGATTTAGAGAATATTTTTAGCAATTTATTTGAGAAAAATAAAACATTTAGTTTATTGTTTGTATTTTCGTCGATTTTAAATTTGCTACCCCAAAATAATTGATATCAAATAAAACACCTCTTTGAGGTAAAATTTTCGAGTGACGAAAGCTGAACTAGAAACACAAAATTTATGATATCAATTTCGTGAGGAAAATTATACGCATTTTTTAACTGCCTTTCAAACGTATGGAAAATCTTTTTATTTATTCGGAACGTTGCGAATTTCCGTTTACTGCTAGAAACACAGTTAAAAAAAAAACAGAACTTTTGCAACGATTCGTATGAATAAAAAAAATTTTCCGTACGTTTGAAAGGCAGTTAAAAAATGCGTATAATTTTCGTCACGAAATTGATATCATAAATTTTGGGTTTCTAGTTCAGCTTTCGTCACTCGAAAATTTTACCCCAAAGAGGTGTTTTATTTGATCTACAATACGTGTGAACCTCGAAAAAAGTATATTAATTTATTTAATTGTCACGCAGTGTAATTAAGATCGTCTTTAATAATCTGTATATGCATGTATGTGTATAGCCAGCAAAAAATCTGGAAATTTATCCGAAAACTAAAAGAAAGGTGAATAGAAAAGTCCAACGAATGGCTGTGAAACTTTTCCGGTTGTTTTTCTGAAATTTTTCATTCTGAACTTCACATATGCTTTTTCATAGTTAATTATATTCAGCAATTAATTATATTTTTAATATGTTCGTCTGCCGGCATACGAACCTGGGAGCTCATGAAAGGTTACAAATAGTCGCACCCTTCTCTGAACACTCAGCTACTGCCGAATACGTATATGTAAATGTTTTCAAATATTCAGTTTGAACAAATATTTTGAAATTATTGTTTTCAAATAACATGATATTTTTCGGAAGATTTTCGGTTATTATTTGGAAGATTTTTATTATTAGAAGTAGAGGATACTGGCTTAAACAAAGTGTCGAGTCCCACACTTTTTCCTAATGATAACATTTTGTACAGCCGTTTTTTTTTGCTCTGCGCAAGGTCTCGTAATTGAAAAGGCATTTTGGCACATTCGATAGTTCGACATGGTAGCGACGATATATGAATGAGCAGAATCGAAATATTTTTGAGTATCTCAAACATGTTTGAAAAAAGTATAGCAAAAACTAAAACGTTCACATACATACATGACTAAGCAGTGAGTAAGCATTTCTGAACTCTGGAAAATTCAGGGCTCGAATCGGAACAGTTGTGAACGAGTAACTCGCCTCGTAAAAATGCATATTTCGGATTATAACTGTCGTGAACGTACTGCTCGTCTTCTAATTCGGTATACGAGACGAGCGTACGTTTACGACTGTTATAATCCGAAATATGCATTATTACTTGACGAGTCGTTCACGACTGTTACAATTAGAGCCCAGTGGTGCGATTCACTACGCGATTTTAACAACTCTTGTTTTTGATAAATCAGCTAAATGAAAATTTTAACAATTTAGCTATTCAGTAAACGTTTCCCTAACAACATTCGTTATCGCCAAATCAGCTGTTGTCGTTAACGGTAACAAAGACCGCTAATTTGACGACGTCCAGATTGGTGTTGTTAATAAAACAAAAAAGTACGTTCTACAATTTTTGCGTATGAAAAAATGCTCAGCGCCGCTAGCAAAAAATATCAAAAATCAAAGGATTTTTCAGCAACATCAAACTTGCACTTTATGTATTAAAATTTTATGCGCTACAAAATTGCATACATAATTTTTTTATTACTCTGACAAAAATTTTGAAGTTTTACGAAAGGTTGTTGAAATTTGTTTAATATTGCACGAGGTTTGAAACTAGAGTTTATACGATTTTAGGAGCAGAATACACTATTAAAAAAAGTAATATAAGTTACATAACAAAAAAATTGTTTGTTAAAACTTGTGTATATGTGTTCACTAGCATAATAAAATCAGTATTGAAAATAAATATGTACAAATGTGCATACAGTGATTTTTTTTAATATTAATCCTTTTCCTGTTAAATGTTTTTTGTTAACTTTTTATTTACAGCTTCGAGTAAAATATGGCAGAAAAATTCAAAAGTTTTTTGTTTGCTACTTATGTACATATGTGTATTTATTTATCTTTAATAATTTTATTTTTAATAGAAACCACATATGTAAATGAATATTTCAAAGTTTACAGTTTACACAAAATTAATAAAAATCAATCAGACTTAAAAAAATTGTCACCAAGATTTCGAACTTTTTATTCAGAATCTTTATAAGTTTTAAGAGTATGCAGTTTTGTAGCCCATTCAATTTTAGTCTGATAAAGTGCAAGTTTCAAGTTCCTGAAGGTTACCGTTGATTTTTTAGAATTTTTTTTTTGCGGAGGATGTTCCGCATTTTCATCCATATAAAATGCTTGTGAACTTTGTGCTTTGTGCTCACACGAACGCCTTGGCATATATGGATTTGTACCCATTAGCGGCAGCGCAGTTAGTGAATCGCACAATCGTTACTGCAAACAACAAAAATTGTTAGCTTACAACTCGACAAGTCGCATTGTTAAAAGTTAGTGAATCGCACTACAGATCGCTATTAGTTGAGTATAACTCGTTTAGTACTTTATTGGCTGACTTCATGTTTTATAGTCTTCGCTATGCTTGGCATGCTGTCACCTTCTTCCCGAGGAGCTTTAATGACATCAGGAATTTTTATGTACGTCTTCATGGGTACTATTGCTGGTTATTTTGCGGCCCGTCTTTATAAAACTATGAAAGGGCGAGAGTGGAAACGTTCGGCCTTCTTAACAGCAACGTTATATCCCGGCATTGTTTTTGGGTACATTAAGCATAAGTTAATTATATATATTTTAATTATATGTTATCTCCTTAGGACCGGTTTTATACTTAATTTCTTTATATGGGATAAACATTCTAGTGGAGCTGTCCCGTTCACAACAATGATTTCTTTGCTGCTTTTATGGTTTGGTATTTCAGTTCCACTGGTTTATTTAGGCTATTACTTCGGCTATCGTAAGCAACCATATCAACATCCAGTTCGCACTAATATGATCCCAAGACAAGTGCCGACACAGCATTGGTACATGAATATTGTGCTTAGGTATAATAACATTGCTATACCTGCGTCAGAACTATAATATATTAAAGTATTTTGTAGTACACTAATGGCTGGGATATTGCCGTTCGGAGCGGTTTTCATAGAACTATTTTTCGTCTTCACGGCTATATGGCAGAATCAATTCTATTACTTATTTGGTTTTCTATTTCTTGTATTTTGTATCTTGGTTGTAAGCTGTGGTCAGATATCGATCGTCATGACATATTTCCAACTTTGTGGAGAGGTAAAAGTTCTTACCGCGAAGAAATCGAGCTCTTAATTATAATATTGTTTTGTCTTTACGCGCAGGACTACCGCTGGTGGTGGCGCAGCTTTATTGTCTCAGGAGGTTCAGCTTTATATGTGCTTTTCTATAGCATATTCTACTTCTTTACAAAATTGGAAATCACAGAATTCATTCCTACACTATTATATTTAAGCTATACAGGTATGTTTTATGAAACTAAGTTTTAAAAACTAAACATTTTATATATAATCTTTATATTATTCTAACTTTCCAGGCATTATGGTATTAACATTTTGGCTATTAACGGGAACCATCGGATTTTTTTCCGCGTATAGCTTTATTCGCAAAATATACGGAGCTGTTAAAATAGATTAATTTTTAACTGCCTACATTATTCACATAATACATTGAGGTTGTGTACACTTGCTTGGTTATCAGGTTATCTGGTTAAAAATTATTATTGTGTAGTGTATTTTATAACCACATATCCTGATAACCAGGCAAGTGTGAACAACTTCATTGTTTTTCTTCATTTTAATCCAAACTATAATTTCATAATTTTATATGTTGCTTAAATTTATTGCCTGTTGTTACACTAGGAGACTGTGAGCTGCATATCTTTCATAGATTTATTCTACTAGGCAGTGATTGAAGAAGTCATTGAGCTGATTTAATTAAATTGTTTCTTTTTGTCAGTTGTATACTTATTTCTCAATTAATATATATTTTAGTAACTTATTTCAACGCAATTGATTGTGGACCTTGTAGCGTTGGAAGAAAAACTATTGTTGGTATCACAGCTACACAGATAAGTACATACATACATATCAGGGTTGTAGCGAATATTCGCAATAATCAATGCGGAGCTTTTGCGAATGCGAATATTGTACAAGTGCACTGATAAAACGTATATCTGGCAAACAAAAATTTTAGCCAATATTTTTTGCCTGTAGAGATGCTACTGTCCCCTACGTCCACCTTCTTTCGTAATTTAAAGTCAAAGCGTAAGATAATAGTGGGTATTTCCAGCGGAAATGTTCAACGGCTGGCTATAGAGAGAATCGAATATTATTTGTCAAAGGTCTGTTCAAAAAACTGAATGCATCTCTAGTTGTTTTCTACTTTTTCTTAGTGTAATTATTTTTTTCCTCATAAAACTTATTACTCTTAAGTTCCGTGTTTCCTTTTATTAGTCTTTCAGCTCGAAAATAAAAACATTTATTTTAATTTTGTGTAAATTGTCAAAATTAGCACGCATCGAAATAAAGATAAAATGGTATGTAAATAAGTCGACAGCCAAGTTCACAAATTAAATAAGAATTAATTCAAGGTGTATTTATTGAGGAGCGGGACTTGGCATGTAATATATCGTTAGTATAGTATGGAAAGGGCTTAACTCACATCGTAGCTGAAATACAAAAAGCCGTAACTAACTAAACTTTTTGATTGATTATGATGCATTTCATCGAATCATAAGTCCCCACATCGTTTTAGGCAATACAAAAATTTAGTTAGTTGTGGTTTTTTTCCGCGATATTTGTGTTGAAAATTTGCGTTCATTCGCCTCAAAAAATATATCAAAACACATTGAGCGCATGGAATGGAACAACAAAACAGATTTGATAGCTTATGGTACCGACAGCGGTGAGTAATTAATTGTGACTGCCTGCAACTAGGAAAAGCCGAGCTCAACTAACTAATAAAAAAAAAACTAATTACAAGGTGAGTGTCAGATCAACTTTCGTAGTGAACAGACGTTGGCAAGCGATATCTCTCTGCGCTATATAAGTACTCATACGCGAGTGAATAAATTACAAAAAAAAAAAATTGGAATTATACATATGTACTAGGGATGTCAATCCCGGCATTTCGGGATCCCGGGACCCCGGTCTTGTTTAAGTCCCGAATTTCCCGGGATTAGTCGATTTAAATCCCGGGATTGCTGGAAACAATTTTTTTGTGAGCCAATTAAATTTTTATCACAAATATCCCCTCTCAAGGGCAAAACAAGAATTTTTTGCAACCCCTAATGCTACAATTTCTTTAAGATCGCATTTCCATCAAAAGAAGGAATAATTTTGCAATTTTAAAGTTGCTAAAAACTCCCTTGATTTTTTAATTTTTTTTACTGCGATGTTGGGCATTTTCTTCCTTATGACGAATTTTTTTGTGGCAAAAAAAATTTATAAAATGTCAACGGGATGTTTTGGCAACTTCAAAGTTGCACATACGTATATATTTTTTAAAATAAACAAAAAAAATACCATGAAAAATAATCTGAATATTGCAAAAAAAAACTATGCAAAATATTTCTGGGAGTGACCGTATATGCATTTGTACTTGTAGTACAAAAACTATGTTATAAATTAATGAGGATATGTACATACATACATATATGTTTGTCAAATTTTATGTTTGTTTTTTGATGATTGAAATTACTGATTTATCGCCTTAATAAATATGTAAATGAATTATATTAAATTGTACTTTTTTTTGTTATATCAATCTGATTTAAAATACTATAATATGATGGTCACAGATGTGTTGCACTTTTACCTGAATTTCGGGACAATCCCGGGATTGTATTTTCAGATCCCGAAAATCCCGGGATCGACAAAACCCCGAAAATTGACATCCCTAATACGTACACACATAAGACACATACCTAAAATATCAAATAATTTAAGTAATACTTTAAAAACACAAAACAGAATAAAAACGAACAACAATGGTGGAGCCGCCTGGTCGGCTTAAAGTTCCTGAGCCCAGATATCTCTTTATATCGAGGCAGAGCAACACAGGTGAAACATTAAAAAACGTATCTCTCTTCCTAATCAAGAAAGTTATAGACTTCGCCTGCGGAGGTGAAGTGGAAGAATGCACAAAGACAAACACCGGTACACTATTTATCAAAACAAAAAACATCGAAGAAGCCAACAAACTACTCAAAATCACCTCATTTACGGACAACATCAAGGTCACAGTCACGGTGAATCTCGCACTTAACACGAGCAATGGAGTCATCTACTCAAATGAATTGAGAGACATAAGCGAAGAAATTATTCGTGATGAACTCGAAAGTCAGGGTGTCATTGACATAAAAAAAATATGAAAAAAAAGAAATAGAGCTGCAGGAAACTGGATTAGTCATTCTAACCTTTCGGACATCTTACCTTCCGGAACATATTATGATCGGCTATCATAAAACCAATATCCGACCATACATACCCAAACCTCTTCGCTGTAAAAATTGTTTGCGCTTTGGCCACCCTTACAAGGTTTGCCTAAACCAGAAGACATGTGTTAACTGTAGCTTACAACAACATACAGACGCTGATTTAAACGAACAATGCACAAATAGCCCATCGTGCATAAACTGCACTGAGAGCAAGCTTCAATTTACTTTTCACTCTCGACTAGACAAACGATGCCCAACATTTGTTAAACAGCAAGAGATTACTGCAATCAAAAGACTGCAGAAAGTAAGCCACAAGAAAGCAACAAACATATACCACCAAAGACATCAACAAAACAACTCCACGTATGCATCAATAACAAAGTACTCAACTCAAACAACTAAAGAGATCTCTGAAAGTCACTCAAATCCAATTGCTTCCACTGGTATAACAAAAACTCAACCACACAGATGCCAACAACAATTACACAGATGCCAACACCAACTATACATACGCCAACACCTCCGCCTTTATCTCTCACCACTCGACAGCCTATATCGTACGATGTCGTGAATATTGACGAATTTCTCAACGCTCTTGCACCAACATCAACATCAGTAGCAGCAAAATTAAACAAAAAACCTAGCTTACCACTCAACTAAAAATTCTACCAAGAAATACAAGCAGAAGAACTCTGAATCTACTACGAAACAAATCCAAAAGGAAAACTCAAATGATCAAGGAGATATGTATAATTCTGATTTTGAGTATATGGAATAAAAAAGACTAACAACTATTATTATACGTACAAACCTATATTTACGCATACTAACACAAATTTAAACGATACGTTTACATTCCTATTAATATACATTTATTCATACATTCACTTTTTGAAGTGAAACTTCTTAAGCGGCGGTATCGCAAAAATGGAGAGTGAAATTTTTAAAACTGAAAACGTTACATGAGTGAGAAGGAAGATATAGGTAGCATAGGGAAGGGGAAAAAAGAAATAAACCGACGCATGACGGGTACGAGTACCTACATATGTATATATGTATGTTTGAATGCACGTATGTATGTATACATATATATATGTGTGTATGAACGAACTCATGCGCATTTCAGCTCTGCCACTACCAAGCAATATATGTATAAATGAGGCAAGCGTGCTTCGCGTAACTACATCCATTCGTACATATGTACAAATGTTTGTCTGGATATATTTATGATGAAGCAAACGACTTCGTTGATGTACTGATGGGCAAATGGATGTACTTATGGACAGCAATGTTTTCATGTATGTACATATGTTTGAATGGTTGTATATACAATTGTATGTATGTCATATGTTTGTGTATGTACGTGTGTTTGTGTACGTGTGTATATGCACATATGTAGTACAAACGAAAACAAATCTAATAAGCTGCTCGCTGATATAAATGCGAACTGTGCTGATTGTCAAAAATTATGTGTTTGTTGTACATTTGTTCATGTTGTGCGTGTAATTTTCTAGAGTAGCTTTGTGCTCTCGCTATCTCCTTGTATTAACTCGTCCTTCGTTGGTATATTCTGATGAACATATGTGAGGATGACAGCAAGGCCAACTTATATAAGGTAGTGTTACAGGAGCAGTTGAAAGAAAGCCATGAACGAAGCGACCGGTTGGTTCAACTTGGTGTTGTTTTTATGGCTTGGTTGTATGAAAGATCAAAAAAGTGGGATTTTCTGGCCAGTTGTACAACCTATCGCTACATTAATGGCCATGTTGTACAAACTCATTTAATTTGCGTTTATTTTGTATACTAAATAACCGAAAATGAATAACTCAGCCGAAATAGGTACGTGCTTTTGTTGAATTTTATAAATGTAAGCCGAAACTATGAAATTGTAAAAATGAGATTTTACCATGAGACTGCTCGCAAAATTGCTATATTTGTGGGCAAAACGTCCAACTTGATTGCGGATTGATTTGAACCAACGTTTTCGGCATGCATTATGTCAAAAGGATGTGTTTGTTGTAATTCATTCTGTCATTTACTACCATTATAATAATAATAATAGATTGGCGCTTACACATATGTTAGTGTTTGGCCGAGCTTCTCCTCCGATTTGTGGCGAGCGCCTTGATGTAGTCACACAAAGCGGAGGGACCTACAGTTTTACGCCGACTCCGAACGGCGATTGTATTTTTATGAGAAGCTGTTTTTCATGGCAGAAATACACTCGGAGGTTTGCCATTGCCTGCCGAGGGACGACCGCTGTTTAGAAAAACCCTTTTTTCTATATATTTTTTTGCGATGTTGCTTTGACTAGGGCTTGAACCCAGGTGCCGATGAGTGAAATCGCGCACTGCTTAACACTGCACCACAGCGGCCGTGCGTAGGCCAATTCATGAAATCATTTCATGCGTTTGAGTAGAAACTGAATCAATGAACACCATTTCACGATTTCAATTACCGCAAAATAAAATTTATGCACTTAGTTTTTACTCAGATCGATGAAATGATTTCGTGAATTGAACTACGCATAGATGTGATACTTATGCTTTTTATTTATAAGATAATTTTATGTTTTTATACTCTTGCTACCACATGAATATATGAATTCGTCTTGGAAGATAGAAAGCGATTAAGAATAAATGCCGAACAAAGGAATTTGTCTTCTTTCAACTTAAATAAATGCATTTTGCAAACAAAAGTGCGTACGTTATTTAGTGCCTTGGTAATGGCGAATTCGTAAGGATC
The DNA here is from genome assembly GCF_013731165.1 of Rhagoletis pomonella. NCBI lineage: Eukaryota > Metazoa > Arthropoda > Insecta > Diptera > Tephritidae > Rhagoletis > Rhagoletis pomonella. The sequence continues at coordinate 19,276 of NW_023461859.1, forward strand.
TATTGATTGCATTATAAACATTTTCATTTATTTGTTAAACATACAATTACTTCCATTACAACCGGTCCTATGGATGCTAGAAGCGCGAATTCATATAAGGTGGTGTTACCGGAAAGGGAATAAATAAACTATATGTATATCAGAAAATTAATAAGATGAAATGAAATTATTGTTTGATTTCTAACCAAACCTATGTATGTAACTCAATCGCTTAATGGTTTGCCGAACCGTAAACATAGGTACCTGGTACTGACACCTTTTTTAAGAAGTTTCACTTCTATCATGTGTACGGTGTTACACACGCATTTTTTATTTATTTTTCATACGTATACACGGGTATAAACAATGGAATATAAGAGGCTATTTAAATAATTACAATCAACTTCTTATTTTAATTAAAAAATACAGTCCGAAAATCATACCTCTTCAAGAAATCCACACCATACACAATAAACACATCTCTATTCCTATCCCTATAAACTATTCATTTTTCTCACTCAATGCAACAAATTCATATGGCGGAGTTGCAGTTTTAGTAGCCAAATATGCAACCTCAGCCCCTTTAATAATGCAGACCAACCTCAATACAAGTGACATAAAAAAATTCATAAAAATTCGATCGAAAGTAAACACATTAAATCACACCTGGAGTTTAACTTCGCACTGGTACAAGTCATGTAACCAGCAAAAGCAACCTATTACTGACTTTATAAAAAAATTAAGCAACAAAAGTACATATTTAAGCAGACTGGATGTCATAAAATTTGTAAGACTCCGTCTAGGCCATGCTCGATAACCATTTATTTGCCATATCCACCTATTCACAACCTCGCTATAAGCGCACATTTTTCAAACCAGTCACAGAAGACAGGATTAAAAATGAATTACAAAAACTGAAATCGAAAAACGCTGATGACGTAACAGGTTCTCCAAATTCTGAAACAATCAAAAGAATTGATGCTCCAAATTGGAATATTACGGTGTTTAAACAACGATCTTGCCATAATGCTAGATTGTGAAGATGAAAGTCAGGAGGATACATCCGACATTTGCAGCCCCGATGCAATTCCCAAAAAGGAACTGTTGCACCGAAATATAGAAGGAAACATTACTGAAAGTCCTCTCAACTGGTGCAGTGTCAATCGAAAACAATTTATAATTTTGTCAAGTTTCAAGTTTGTCGCCTCGAGCGAATAGTTATTTAGTGGCGCAGGTTTGATTTACGACCCGTTAGGAAACAGGCTGTAACCCGAAAAGGAAGCAAAATTACTCTTTCTTAAATACAATGTTCAAATTTTTTAATTGAAGTACTAAATAAAAGAACATTATTAAAATTACTAACTTTTCCATTTTTCATTTACCTAAATCACCTAATGTACTCACCAAAATTATTTCTTAGAAATATTTGACATCCGCATTCGCATTCGCATCCGCGGATGTTAGCTTTTAAACATCCGAATCCGCATTCGCATCCGCGGATGTCTAAAATTCCACATTCGCAACATCCCTAATACATATGTACGAAAAATGTCAACGTCGATGAGCTGATTACCCGCCCTATTTCCACATCATTGACAAAATTCATCGTATGACTATTGTTAATTACTGCTCCTAAAATACAATATAAGCATTGTTTCGCCGTTGTCGCGTACTCAGTAGGTCATAACAATAACAATGACAATTGTCACCAGCGCTTAAAATAAATTTGCCGCATAGTATTAGGCGCGATAGTAAAGACAATAGTAAGCCGTTGAGTTTTGTCATTGGCGTGGGAATATGGCTGAAAGTTTCTTAATACATATTTAAATTTTGTATTAAAGATGTAAAATCGAGTATAAAATAAAAAAAGAATAAAACTAATCGCTCCAATTGATTTTAAACGAACTTCCCCGCAAGCTATCAATTTAAAATATAAATATGCATTTTAAAATATAAATTCATTCTCTAAATAGTCCAGTGGTTGATACAAAGTAACGGCTAACCGAGAGTAACTTGCAAAGAACGTAAAAAACGCTCAAGTTCTTTATATCTGCCGCCGTAGTACGTATACTTTCAGGCGCTAGAATGATGGATTCTATTGTTAATTCTTTTGGTTAGTGAAATACCGGAAATTAACTTCGACTGTGTTTCACATGACCCAACAGTTAAGTTTCATAAACTTATATGTATGAATAAAATTTTGCATCGTTTTAGGCACCCTTGTTAAGAATTACATTATTTGTTTCCTGTATGAGGGAGTTAGTGACATACAGAAATACGATAAAAGACATCCTTGCACATTAGAAATTACTACGGCTCGGAATCTCATGCAAATGCATGTTTTTACTGGTCATCTTCAAATAGAAATGGCTAAGTTAGCTTTACGAATCATAAAATTTCCTTTAAAATGGCATTCAATCGTTAGTGCATATTTTTGCATATTTTGCAGTAAATGCATGGTTTTGCATATTTTGCAAAAAATACTTGTTTTTGCATATTTATTGCACATATTTTAGTTTATTTTACGATGGTTTTGGCATATTTTTGCTTTTTTTAATTTACAACCATTTAGATTTGGTGTGAAATCTCTCTTTACAAAAAACACCTTATATTTTTTCAAATATTCATCTTCTAGGATAGCCAAGCGGCCATTGAGGCCTCGGTTAGATCTCAACTAATGGAGGACTTAGGAGAGAGCTGACGAACTAGCAAGGTGCAGCTCAGCACTGAATGTGTCCCACGCAAAAATTACAGAAATTTATCACTTAAAAGCCAATCAGAATATTTTAGAGTGTAACTGCCTCTCTATTTATGACGTACTGAAATTCATTAAAGCCGCTAAATGGCTGTAGGTTTTGTAGAGTTGTAGAATCAAAATGGCAAACTTGCTATTTGCTGGTCACCTGGGTTACAATCTACTTAAGCCAACCAAACATTCATATGAACCACAAATATAGTGTCAACCCTGCAAGACAGCTGAGCATCAAATAAGTGCTCATTTTATCATTATCACTAATTACAAAAGTGCTTATTAAAATACTCATTTTTGTTCAGGCGATGGGATAAAACTGAGCACTTTCCCCTTGTTGGTGTAATATTTTACCTCTTCTTACTAATTAAAACTTTGATTAATGAAAAATATATCTGCTCTGCTCTAGAAACTACCAAACTGCTTATTTTCGTTTTTATAAACACATCAGTGCTAATGAATAAAGTACTCATTGTTGTTATTAGCAAGTCCTCAGTGCTAATAAACAAACTACTCATTGTTGTCATTATAAACTCCTCAGCACTAATAATCAAACTACTCATTTTTGTCGTT
>NW_023461860.1:0-7407 GCF_013731165.1 Rhagoletis pomonella
ACGTGGGTGCCAAGGCGCGAATGTGCTGACTGTTTGTTTGATGCCAGAAGATACTTCGTCTTGTCCTCGTTTACCACCAGACCCATTCGCTTTGCTTCCCTATCCAACTTGGAAAAGGCCGAACAGACTTCGCGGTTTTTGTTAGCGATGATGTCGATGTCATCGGCATAAGCCAGCAATTGCACGCTCTTGTAGTAAATTGTTCCTGAGCGGTTCAGTTCTGCAGCTCTTATTATCTTCTCCAACATCAGATGAAAGAAGTCACATGAAATGGAGTCGCCCTGTCTGAAACCCCGTTTTGTGGCGAATGGCTCGGAGAGGTTTTTCCCAATTCTGACGGAGCTGGTGGTATTGCTCAACGTCATTTTACACAGCCGTATGAGTTTTGAGGGGATGCCAAATTCAGACATAGCGGAGTTGCCTACTCCTTTTAGTGCTGTCAAAAGCGGCTTTAAAGTCGACAAATATGTGGTGAGTGTCGATCCTTTTCTCGCGGGTCTTTTCCAAGATTTGGCGTATTGTGAATACCTGGTCTATGGTGGATTTGCCAGGTCTAAAGCCACACTGATAAGGCCCAATCAGCTCATTGTCTTTCACACAATACGCTCGATAAGACCTTGTAACCTATGCTTAGAAGGCTGATCCCGCGGTAGTTGGCGCGAATGGCGGGGTCACCTTTCTTGTGGATTGGCCAGAGCACACTTAAATTCCAGTCGTCGGGCATGCGTTCATCTGACCATATTCTGCACAAGAGTTGATGCATGCACCTTATCAACTCCTCGCCGCCGTACTTGAATAGCGCAGCTGGCAGGCTGTCAGCTCCAGCGGCTTTGTTGTTTTTCAGCCGCGTTATTGCTATACGTACCTCGTCATAGTCAGGCGGTGGAACGTCGACTCCGTCATCAACGACTGCGGGCTCGGGTTCTTCTTCTCCACAACTTTCCGTGCTGCTACCATTTAGTAGGGCGGAAAAGTGTTCCCTCCATAATTTAAGTACGCTCTGGACATCAGTTACTAGGTCGCCATTATTGTTCTTACAGGAGTGCGCCCCGGTCTTTAAACCTTCCGTAAGTCGCCTAACTCTCTGGTAAAATTTTCGGGCATTCCTCCTGTCGGCCAACATTTCAAGCTCTTCGCACTCACGTATTTCGGCCTCTCTCTTCTTGTTGCGGCAAATACGTCTCGCTTACCTCTTCAGATCCCTATAGCGGTCCCACATAGCGCGCGTTGCGCCCGCTCGCAGCGTGGCCCTGTAGGCGGCATCTTTTTTCTCTGCAGCTTCCTGACACTCCTCATCGTACCAGTTATTCTTTCGGGCTCGATGAAATCCGACTACTTCTTCGGCGGCGGTACTTAATGAGCGGGAAATGTGGTTCCACTGCTCGCATATGTCGGTTTGTTGAAGAGGCATTGAAGTCGCCAAGCACGATTTTGATATCATGACGGGGGCAGCGCTCGTACGTGCGCTCCAAGCGCTCATAGAAGAGATCCTTGGATGCCTCATCCTTCTCTTCCCTCGGGGCATGGGCGCAGATGAGCGAGATGTTGAAGAATCTCGCTTTGATGCAGATTGTGGCTAGACGCTCGTCAACCGGGGTGAACGACAGTACTCGGCGACGGAGTCTCCGAATCCAACACCGAATTTGCGCTCCTTTACATGGCAGCTGTAGTAGACGTCGCAAGGCCCCAGACATATGTTTGCCTTGCCCCGTCCAACGCATTTCTTGGATGGCGGTGATGTCAGCTTTTGTCCTTACGAGGACATCAACCAGCCGGGCAGAGGCACCTTCCCCATTAAGGGTCCGGACATTCCAGGTGCATGCCCTCAAATCGTAGTCCTTTAAACGTTTGCCGTGGTCGTCATCATAAGGGGGGGTCTCATCCGAGGCTTTGCCTTGCTTCTTCTCTGGAAGTGGTTTTTACGTGGCGGGTCCCAAGCCCAGCGCACAACCCATTGCTAGGACGGGGGTGGTTTCGCAACCAAATACACGTTTATATAGCGAGCCGCTTGCTCCAAGCAGACACCCGCTTGCAGCCGAACCTACTGGTGAACAGACGCTACAGACTTCAGTGAGCCCTTAAACCGAATAAGTCAGAGTGGCCCCACCGAAGCTCCCTCTCTTTCTGCCGTGACCCAAGGCTCCACTCGGATTGGTTACCGCATTTCGCACATGGGTTGCTCACGTTGCCCAGAGTGCGCGAACGAGGACGCAAGAGTCGGGATTGAGTATAGCCATGCAACTGTAACTGCATACCCAGCGCAACGACTATACCCCATAGCACTCTTGCTTATTATAATTAGCAATTAATAATAGTAGTGGTAGAAGTAATAGAGAATAGGACAAAAGTAGCGATAGTAGTAAGTAAGAGACTATAAAAGAGATGATACTGGAATAAATACATTAAATTGATTGAAAAGAATACGTTCAACAATATTCTGCAAAATAAAGAAGCAATTCCGGTCTAAAGCGCAGAGTCCCCTTTATGTTTCTAATTTTTAGGGGTAAAAAGTTCCATAAGCGGACAGAGAACACAAAGTATTGACGTTCGGTCACCAAACAACTATATTTCATTGCGACTGAATTGAGCGAACGGGAAGATTTGGAGAACTGAAGTCGATCTCTGAGATATCGGGGCTCCTGAGTAGTAATGATCTTCTGAAGTAACACTAAACATTTAAACATTAGCAAATCGTCAAAAGATACAGATGCAATTTGCTTTGCAAACACAGAAATGTGGTCATAACGTTTTTTAGAGTAGACGTACCTAGCGATGTTATTATACAATACATTAAGTTTACTACGACACACACTATCACAATTAGTATACAGCGAATTTTCACTAGTGTGAAGTGTTGAGTGGTCCATAGATTTCGGAGCATACCCTATACTTTGCCTATGGAGCTAAAAATGTGATTTCTCCACGTCAAAGTTCTATTAAATACAACCCCTAAATTTTTAACAGTGTCAACATATTTAATCACAGCATTATTTAATTTAACCTCGGTGCAGTCGTCAAGTATGAAGATTTTCCTGTATATAGCGATGCACTGAGATTTATCTGGATTAAGGATCAGTCCATTGTCAGAGTCAATGGGACAACTAACATATAATTGGACATCGTCTGCATAAACATGGACATCACTATATTTAATCACACTAAACAGGTCATTAATAAACAGAACAAACAGCAAGTTTTTAAGTTTTAAGATCAAAAGTTTGTGGTCCACAGAGTCGAACGCTTTGGAATGGTCAAATAGAGTAAGAAAAGTCACACATTTTTTGTCAATATTAAGTCTAATATCGTCTGAAACTTTTAAGAGCGCCGTAGTGCAGCTCCTATTGGATCTAAACCCCGACTGCAATAGGTTGACCAAGGAGTTCTTGCTCAGAAATGCGTTTATCTGGCGATACGTTCAAGAACTTGGGACAGAAATGGTAATATTGCAATTGGTCGACAGTCACCATTCGATTTCTTTATTGGAATAATCTTGGCCCTCTTCCAGGAGTTAGGAAAAATTGATGTGGTAATGATAGTATTCAGAGCGTAGGTAAGATATTGTAAGATTTTTGGTAATATACATTTCAGAAACTTTGGATGAATACCATCAACACCAGCCGTATTCGATTTTACACTGAGCATGGACTGAACTACTTCACAATCATCAACATATTTGAAACAAAAACTAGGCATCACAACAGTTTTATTAGAACAGTAACTGTCGTAACATATATTACTCAAAGAATCGGGCAAACGTACAAATTGTTCATTTAATAGGCTTACATTAACTGATTCAGAGACGAGAGTGGTTTTTGTTTCCAATCCCGATCTCACGGATTCTTTTCCACGTCGGTTTGGAACCAACCGCCACACTGACCTGATGCTCATAATATTGTAATTTTTTTAATTTAATTGCTTTGGTGACATCTCGTCTGCGAGCCTTAAATGTATTATAATTTTCTAAGCATTTAAATAGCTTCCAGTTTCGATATGCATTGTTGCGTTTGTATATCAAATCTTTAATATAGTTGTTGAAGCATGGCCGTTTTTTATCATTGACTGATTTGTATACAACTGGCACAAACTGATCAAAGAGTGAACTAACGTTTGCTTCAAGGAAATTAATTTGATCATTGCTAGATACAAAGTTGTAGATAGATCTCCAGTCAACTTTATCCACAGCTTCTTCAAGATGCTTGTAATCAATATGTAGAAAGTCGCGACATGAATAGAAGCTAGTGTCATAGGTCGATTGAAAGTCAAATGTCAAAAAATTAAATCGTGCTTAGAAAAATTTGGAACAGAAAGTTGGTCATAAAGGAGTATTTTTGTTGTCATTTACAAAAAATAGGTCCAGCAAAGTGCTACTAGTTTGCGTGAAATGTGTGGGCATTGAATCGTTAGCAGGGAATAAACCCAGGTTTTTCATGGCTAACGCAAACTTACTTTCACAAAGCAAGTCACTGTTAAAATCCCCTGCTATAACAATGTTATTATAATCAAGGGTCAAGTTTTCAATAAAATCCCAATAAGGATTTTTTCGTAATTAGATCTAATTTCAATGAAAATATATTCGATTGTGTTGAAATTTTCTGAAGCACATTTAAGGGAACAAGACAGGCTACTTTTTATAAACACAGCAACACCACCACCACGCTTAACTCTATCTATATAAACGGAAAAGTTTATAACCACTAACATAAAACGAAGCATCACTATGCCACGTAGATAGCCATGTCTCAGATACACACACAACATCCACACCAGAAGACTCAAAGATAAATCTGAATTCATCAATTTTAGATGGTAGGCTTTGGGCATTGAGATGACATATTTTTTTAGACTTTTGCTTACTCAGGACGCGAATCATATTGAATCATTAAAATGCGAATATTACCAAACGTAATGAAAGATAAGGTTAACACAATAATTAAGAGAAAGTTTAAGTATCGGGAAAAGAGAAAATAAGAAAACGAGATACATGAAAAGAGAAAGTTACAATTCGCCCTTAACATTAAACTAGAGAGTGATATGAATAAGAGAAAACTAACTGAACACAAACTTAAATATATAAAATAACATAGTCATTTATTGCTGTCTAACATAGCTGCAATTTCCTCTTTGGTAAGTACCTTGACAGCTGCGCCTCCAGGCATCACGCGGACGTATACTTCGCCTCTAACAGAATAGGCAGATGTTAAACGCCTTTGCTTTTTCAGCTGTGTCGCGAACTGCAAAACTTCGCGATTAGCATTCGTTTATATAAACTCTCCCATCAGTTTTGCCTCCAATATCAAGAAGCTGAAAGCACCTTTTTTTTTGATTTTATATAACCTGGCAGCAACTTTGAAAAGCAGAGATCGGTCTAATGGAGAGACTAACTTAATAGTGAGAGGTGCAGATTTTCTGTTCTCTTTCCCCCTGCGCACACGAAACGCAGCGCGAACGGGGAGAGCATTTACCTCCATCGCTTCGCACAGCTTTTCAAAAATATCGCTTACGTTTTCCTCGTTTTCGTGCGGTATCCCACTAACAATAATGTCCGCTGAAACACTGTTTTTGTCGTGCACTGCAAGTTCAACCTTGAGCTCACACACATCTTTACGCAGCTGCTCAAGTTGCGCATATTCGCTCTCAACTTTCGCGAAATCCCTAATACTCCGCTTAATGTTCGACAGATCAGCTGTGATCTCGCTAATTCTACTTAGTACCTGTTCTTCAGATGCCTTCAGTCATCTCCCTTTCCTTCAAGCCGCGTAATCCATACAGGCGTAGAGCAAGTCTCATCTTTACCTATTTTAATTTGAGGCGTAGGTGGCTTTGGTGGTGAGGTGCTGATCAGGCGCGCAGATTTAGTGCGAGTTCCCATGCTTGCACAAAACTATCCAGCAAAGCAAGTAAAGATTAACAAAAAATGCACACGACAACAACAGCAATCAAAAAGCAGAGAACGAGAACAGCGACTATGGAGACAGCTAAAGCAGCGAAGTTAATGACGGTGGCGCCAGTGGCGACAGTGACAGCGGCAGCAAAAGAGTCGGCAAAGATGCAGAAACGGCGACAGCAGTGATGATTGTGCACAATTTTAGCAGATTTATACCAGCAGCAACACTGAATTTGTGGCAGGAACAGAAAAAGTCGCACGTTATGTGTAGACGAAACTTTTGTATATTTTAAGACTATATTTGGCAGAAATTACACGTTATATTTAGAAACTTCACAGATCGAGAGTAAAGCACGTCTGCTCACGTCGACGGCAGATTAACGATTTATTTCAAATACATTTTTTTTGTTCTCATTCTCAACATCAGCAGACCTTTCCGTTCATATATATGTATATAGCCATATATGTAAAAGATTAAAAGATTTCGTATTATTTTTGACTTTGTTAGACATTCGGTGACTCTTTTGAACTTAATAAGTTTGTCTTTCATTGAATATAAATGAGAAAAAACAAGTATCTTAATCCTTTTTCGAAACGATATATTATTATCTCCTGCTTCCTATATCAAAATATGAGTTTTCATAAAAAGTGGACTTCACAACTTTTCTCACTAAGGGTACGCTCACACAGAAAGCTGAGCCGAGCCAAGCGAAGCTGTTCCGAGCTAAGTGAAGCTTTGAAATTGCTGTAGCTATAGGAAAGTGCTCATACAGCATGCTTTTTAAAAAGCGTTTTGTAGCAGAAAGCAAAGTAGTTTTTGATTTTGAATTTTCTATTTAATTTTTGAGCTTCATGACGCTGCTGCAAACAAGATATCAAAATATTCAAACAAAATAAAATTTTACAACTAAACTTTTGAATAAAATTGAGCAAATATTTTTGCCGCTTTTCATTGACGGTAATTTTTGTGGTATCTTTCCAGCCGAGTCCATCAGAAGAGCTACGCTTCGCTTCATTTAGTGTGAACACCAGCAGCTTCGCCTTGTTCCACCTTTCTTCGCTCGGCTTTCTGTGTTACGTATCCTAAGTCATTAATATATATCAACGATGACAAATCACAAAAGTTCTATTTTTTCGATACATAACGCTGTCTCAATGCTTTCTATATAGTTATGAAATGTGTATAAATAATCCAATACTGTATATTAGAAATTATTAGTTTGTTTAAAGATACTTTTAAAGCACATCATGGCAGGAATTAATCGAATCCTCAACAGCGATCATCATGGAGTATAACTTCGAACTGGAACTAATGTGTTTTAAGGACATGGAAGAACCTTATATACATATGTATTGAAGATGAAGATGAGGGAGAAAATATATATATTTTTTTTAGTTAATATATTTATTTGCAATCTATCTTACATAAAGACATTCAGCAAATTAGATATTATAAGATAATGGCAGCGGTAGATTCACACACGTGCAAAGCTACATAAGGAACTACAAAATTTGTTACCCAT
>NW_023461860.1:7507-12528 GCF_013731165.1 Rhagoletis pomonella
AAGATATCTATTACTAAAGTTTGGGATTTCGCTCTTTACAAATGGAATACCTAAGTCCTTGTGAATAGCTTCATTGGTAACAAACCAAGGGGCATTAACAAGTGCTCGCAATGTTTTTGATTGGTAACGTTGCAGTATCTCTACATTGGACTTGCTAGCCGTACCCCAAAGCTGTATTCCGTATGTCCATATGGGCTTAAGAATAGCTTTGTATAGCCTTATTTTGTTTTCTATACTGAGTTGCGACCAAGCAGCCAGTACATGCGTTTTGTTTTGATTTTTAGCTGCTGGTGCTTAGCCTTAATGTGGTTTTTCCCAGTAAGGCGTCGATCAAGATGCATACCTAAATATTTGACCTTGCCACTCGTGGGAATCTGGTTATTATTTAAAAATACAGCAGGATATTGCTATCTTCTCATGTCTGTAAAGGTGACATGGGTAGACTTTTCAGGGTTAACATTTATTCTCCATTTATTAAGCCAAGTTCCTAGAATGAGAAGTTGATTTTGTAACAAAGAGGAAGCTTCTACAGGATACTTGCTAGAAGCGATAAAGGCTGTATCATCAGCAAAAGTCGCCACTTCTACTTCTTCTGTTGTGGGCATGTCCGATGTAAATATAGCACACAGTATGGGACCTAAAATGCTACTCTGAGGTACACCAGCGTTAATACTATAAATTTCTGACGAGGCATCCTGGTGCCTTACAAAGAAGTGCCTGTCACTCAAATACGACTTAAGTACTAGATAGAAATGTGCTGGCAAGAGCTTTCTTATTTTGAAAAGAAGTCCGGGGTGCCAAACTCTATCAAATGCTTGTTGCACATCCAAAAAAGCTGCAGAACAGTATTTTTCCCCTTATAGCGCATCTGCAATTACGTTTGCAACCCTATGGCATTGCTCTGGTGTGCCATGCCTTACTCTAAACCCAAACTGATGTTCAGGTATGATGTTATTATCACCAATTACTGGCAACATTCTTCGCAAAAATATTCGTTCGAATATTTTCGAAAATGTTACCAGCAAACTAATAGGACGGTAAGACTTGACACAGTTTTCGGGTTTATTTGGTTTTAGAACCATGATTATAACAGCACATTTATGTTGAGAATAGCATTGTATATTATCGTAAGAAATTCGATAGCTTTCTCAGGTAGAGGCTTAACCACTTTGCTATCAACACAATCATATCTGGGCGATTTGCGGTTATTTAGCTTAGTTACTTCTTCAGATACTTCACTATTTGATATCCGACTTATTGGAAAATCCATTTAACATGGAGCTTCAAGGAAGTTTAGTATCTCCGTGTCATCACCGCCACTATTCGAGGGATTAGCTTGAAAGGTCTGATAGAGATTGTAACGACAGCTTTTCCTTGGGGTGACTGTGGTTGTATGAGTGAGTGTCTACCGGATGTGAAAGTACCCATAATTCTCTGACGCCGCCTAACCAACGCTAAGGGTGTGAAACTTTGCTTGCCCGGCGGGGCGATAAGGCAGTTCTGAATGCGTGTGTATGTGTTAGTGTGTCTGAAAATTGAGTAGAAACTAGACTTCGTAGTTCAGTTGGTAAATGGGGCACGAATAGCTTCGTCGGCTTGAACAGTTCTGATAAAATAGCACTGAAAGGAGCCGGAGGAGTCAGTTGAAAAAGAATTCGGAGCTTGTGTAAGTCGAGTGCGCGCGAAAGTCTTTAAAAGTTCGTATGGTAAATACATAAAAAATACATACATAAGTGATTATATACGCGGTTAATTGTGCGGTCAAGTGCGACAAACGGATCCCGACTGGTACCGTCGCAACGGATCCGCAGGAAGACCCGTTGGGGTTAGTTTTAACAATTTTTGGAAGTCGAGGTAAGTGGCAGTAACTTGGCATTTAAAAAATTTCAAAGAAAAAAAAAAAGGCAAAACAAGTGACTATGCGCGTATGTACACATGCCATTGGCTGATGTACATATGCACATACATATATACCACTCATTTACTTCAATACGGTCATTACCGAAGAAAAAAAAATAAAGAAAAATCTTCAAAGTCTGGAATGTATGTACACATGTACATACATACATATAAAAAGATATAATATTAAAAATTTAATACTGGTAATTTATGAAATTGGTACACTACATACTTTTCTAATAAATGAGTGATGTGTATGTACATACGAAGCCTTCAAAAAAAAAAAAAAAAGAAACAGGAGGGGGGGGGGGGGGGGGGGGGGGGGGGAGAGTGTAAGTTTTGTTTCTTACGCTATTGTTTTTTTAGGTCGCCAGTACATCCACATACGAAAGGACCTTGCTATGTAGAATCCTTTCGACCGACACCCTATGTATATAACCGCCACTGCACAACACACAAGCGCCAACACACATACATATGCAGAAAAACAACAAAATTAACTTGCTGTAGCGGAGGCGACGCCACTAAAATTCTGGCACATTGGCACGGCGATAATGCGTGCAGGCAACAGCTTCACCCCTTAATACGAGCACAAAAACTTACACACTTGCGTCGATCCAAAAGATAGATTTTTGGATCAACACCATATCGAGGTTTGGGAGCCAGCTGCGATTTACGAAGCAACAGCAACAAAGCCAATATCAGCTGGACGAATCGCATGCGAGTTTTGGGATAGGTCAACGCCCGCCGTACCAGTAGAAACAGGCACTTGCGCGTGAAGAAAAGTGAGAAGAGAGGATTGGGACGGCTTTCCAGTGAGTGGACACTCACTCAAGCGGACATACATACATTGCGGCGCGGCCGGCAGCGGCGATCGCCCCACCGCACACCGAGAGCGACCTTAGCCACCACCGGAGTAGCAGAGCAGCAGTTTTATTTAGTTTACGCATATATACATATGTAGGCTCAGTGGGTTTTTTTGCGAGTCTCGTTTTCGTCTAGTTATTACTCTTTTGCGGTTTGCGTACTTAATTACGTAATAACTTTTTTTTTTCCTTTTTTTTTACCAACTTTTGTTTATTAACTTTTTACAGGCCCCGCTAAGTTCAAGTTTTTATGGTTAGTTTAATATAAATCGATTTTTTTGTGAAATTTTACGAGAATCTTTTCTTTACCTTATCTGAGTTAATAATTTTCTCGTTTTTCTCACAACCTCGCATGGTGGATGATAAGTTCCACATTCGTTGTTTTTGTTTTTTTGCATATTTTCTTTACCGATTCGGAATTTCACTATTGCTCTTTTTTTATACACTCTGGTTTTGCTTCTTAGGTTCGCATGAAATTTTCTTTTGTTTCGTTTTAATTGGCTTAGACAATTTTCATATTAATTTAATATTTCGGTTTGTTTTTTTTTTTCGCGAAAATAAAATCTATTTTTTTTTGTAAAGTGTGACTTGCTCGTCGCCCCCGAACACGAGCAAGTGATCAGCGTACTAAACCGCGCCGGTCTTCAGCCGTCAGCTGTCAACTGACAGACGTGTGTATGTCTAAATGTATGTATGTATGTAACTTCTCAGCCCTTCCAGCATCCTCTCATCAATGTTGGTACCATCATCGTGGGAGTGATAAGGTAAGTGAGAAAAAAAAACTTCCTATATATATATATATATACATACGTAAATAGCCATAACCACGTACATACTTATAAATATATCTTTTGTTTTGATGCATTTTTTTTTACTATTCTTTCGCGGGTCCCTTTCGCTTAATTATTACATACATCCATACCTATATCGTTAACACGTATATATGTAAAGGGTGTTCAAGCTGAGTAAGTGAATTTTTTTTTTTTTGGATTTTTTTTTGCTTGTTTGTTATTTTTGCAAGTTCTTGTTGAAGATTAGCGAAGAATTGAATTTGTGTTGAGGATTTCATTTTTTATTAATTTTTTTGTTGAGAATTTTCTTTTAAGTCAATACCATTTATAATAAATTGCGTTATCTGGAACACTGTTTAATGGAATTAAATTAATAATAGCTGTAACACATTCGCATGTTAGAGTAGTTAGACATACATATACTTGCGCACATATAATTTTGAATTTGCACTTGGTTGGTTGAATTGAATTCAATTTTTATGAATACTTAGTTTCTTTAGGTTCTTTAGGCGTTAAGTAACTTTGTAATTAGGCTAAGCTTTGTGAAATAAAAAGAGAAACCCATGGAAATGTTAATGTTGAACATGTGAAGGGCTAAGCGTTTCGAAATGGAGTGCTAAATATTTCCATTTTTGGTGTGGGTGTTACACTAGGGCCTATGAAGGGATATGAGGGCGTAGACCGATGACTCGACTGGGACGGGACTGATAGACGAATAGACAGACGAACTTAGTCAGGCAAAGGGGGCGTTGCAATAATGTTAGGAGTCGGCGCAACGCCCATGGCTGCGCATGCGAGACACGCAGAGGGGGTGGGACGACTCTACCTGACGGGACCGGCCTTTCCTTTTGTCCTTTGCTTCTGTTTCTTTTTTATTGTGTTCGGGTTTCTTCCCTCCTTTCGTGTTATCTTGAAACCAGGCATGAATAAATTTTGGTTTATGTGTGGTAGGTAAGGCGGGTGGTAACAACCCCCCCATCCGGCGAGCTAGCAGGGCCTGGAAAACCATGCCTGTATACCAACCGGCCTTAACCGACAGGTACCCACATAACAAGATGTTTTGCAAATGCATCTGTTTTGCTTTAATCACTCCTACACCAAACCCCATCTGAATTCTTTATGGCGACGTTACGTTTGATTGGTCGCTTAAGGTACTTGGTAGCTCTCCAGAGACTGTGCTCATCGTTCTTTGTGGGCTCAAGGTTTTTGATGAACGAACTGAAGGTCTGATTTGTAAAATCTCTCTTTGCGGCCGGATATCTATTTTCCTGCCAGGTTTTTCTTAATCTTCTTTTGGTATTAATAAGTAGCAATATCTCAGCTGAGACTTGCCTGTGGTCATTAGATGCGGGTTTCTCCTTTGTCGGACTAGACAGATATGCGGCCTCATGAATAAGATTTGTAAATGATTATAACTTTGCGTCCAGTTCGATACCTGTTTCTAACGGTACATTAAGGTCAATAT
>NW_023461860.1:12628-15525 GCF_013731165.1 Rhagoletis pomonella
TTGCTCACGTTGCCCAGAGTGCGCGAACGAGGACGCAAGAGTCGGGATTGAGTATAGCCATGCAACTGTAACTGCATACCCAGCGCAACGACTATACCCCATAGCACTCTTGCTTATTATAATTAGCAATTAATAATAGTAGTGGTAGAAGTAATAGAGAATAGGACAAAAGTAGCGATAGTAGTAAGTAAGAGACTATAAAAGAGATGGATACTGGAATAAATACATTAAATTGATTGAAAAGAATACGTTCAACAATATTCTGCAAAATAAAGAAGCAATTCCGGTCTAAAGCGCAGAGTCCCCTTTATGTTTCTAATTTTTAGGGGTAAAAAGTTCCATAAGCGGACAGAGAACACAAAGTATTGACGTTCGGTCACCAAACAACTATATTTCATTGGGACTGAATTGAGCGAACGGGAAGATTTGGAGAACTGAAGTCGATCTCTGAGATATCGGGGCTCCTGAGTAGTAATGATCTTCTGAAGTAACACTAAACATTTAAACTTTAGCAAATCGTCAAAAGATACAGATGCAATTTGCTTTGCAAACACAGAAATGTGGTCATAACGTTTTTTAGAGTAGACGTACCTAGCGATGTTATTATACAATACATTAAGTTTACTACGACACACACTATCACAATTAGTATACAGCTGACAACCATACAGTAACGTCGAATTTTCACTAGTGTGAAGTGTTGAGTGGTCCATAGATTTCGGAGCATACCCTATACTTTGCCTATGGAGCTAAAAATGTGATTTCTCCACGTCAAAGTTCTATTAAATACAACCCCTAAATTTTTAACAGTGTCAACATATTTAATCACAGCATTATTTAATATAACCTCGGTGCAGTCGTCAAGTATGAAGATTTTCCTGTATATAACGATGCACTGAGATTTATCTGGATTAAGGATCAGTCCATTGTCAGAGTCAATGGGACAACTAACATATAATAATATAACATCGTCTGCATAAACATGGACATCACTATATTTAATCACACTAAACAGGTCATTAATAAACAGAACAAACAGCAAGTTTTTAAGTTTTAAGATCAAAAGTTTGTGGTCCACAGAGTCGAACGCTTTGGAATGGTCAAATAGAGTAAGAAAAGTCACACATTTTTTGTCAATATTAAGTCTAATATCGTCTGAAACTTTTAAGAGCGCCGTAGTGCAGCTCCTATTGGATCTAAACCCCGACTGCAATAGGTTGACCAAGGAGTTCTTGCTCAGAAATGCGTTTATCTGGCGATACGTTCAAGAACTTGGGACAGAAATGGTAATATTGCAATTGGTCGACAGTCACCATTCGATTTCTTTATTGGAATAATCTTGGCCCTCTTCCAGGAGTTAGGAAAAATTGATGTGGTAATGATAGTATTCAGAGCGTAGGTAAGATATTGTAAGATTTTTGGTAATATACATTTCAGAAACTTTGGATGAATACCATCAACACCAGCCGTATTCGATTTTACACTGAGCATGGACTGAACTACTTCACAATCATCAACATATTTGAAACAAAAACTAGGCATCACAACAGTTTTATTAGAACAGTAACTGTCGTAACATATATTACTCAAAGAATCGGGCAAACGTACAAATTGTTCATTTAATAGGCTTACATTAACTGATTCAGAGACGAGAGTGGTTTTTGTTTCCAATCCCGATCTCACGGATTCTTTTCCACGTCGGTTTGGAACCAACCGCCACACTGACCTGATGCTCATAATATTGTAATTTTTTTAATTTAATTGCTTTGGTGACATCTCGTTTGCGAGCCTTAAATGTATTATAATTTTCTAAGCATTTAAATAGCTTCCAGTTTCGATATGCATTGTTGCGTTTGTATATCAAATCTTTAATATAGTTGTTGAAGCATGGCCGTTTTTTATCATTGACTGATTTGTATACAACTGGCACAAACTGATCAAAGAGTGAACTAACGTTTGCTTCAAGGAAATTAATTTGATCATTGCTAGATACAAAGTTGTAGATAGATCTCCAGTCAACTTTATCCACAGCTTCTTCAAGATGCTTGTAATCAATATGTAGAAAGTCGCGACATGAATAGAAGCTAGTGTCAGGTCGATTGAAAGTCAAATGTAAAAAAATTAAATCGTGCTTAGAAAAATTTGGAACAGAAAGTTGGTCATAAAGGAGTATTTTTGTTGTCATTTACAAAAAATAGGTCCAGCAAAGTGCTACTAGTTTGCGTGAAATGTGTGGGCATTGAATCGTTAGCAGGGAATAAACCCAGGTTTTTCATGGCTAACGCAAACTTACTTTCACAAAGCAAGTCACTGTTAAAATCCCCTGCTATAACAATGTTATTATAATCAAGGGTCAAGTTTTCAATAAAATCAATAAATTGTGCGTAGGAAAAGTTCCTGTTTGGTCTGTACACACAACCAATAAGGATTTTTTCGTAATTAGATCTAATTTCAATGAAAATATATTCGATTGTGTTGAAATTTTCTGAAGCACATTTAAGGGAACAAGACAGGCTACTTTTTATAAACACAGCAACACCACCACCACGCTTAACTCTATCTATATAAACGGAAAAGTTTATAACCACTAACATAAAACGAAGCATCACTATGCCACGTAGATAGCCATGTCTCAGGTACACACACAACATCCACACCAGAAGACTCAAAGATAAATCTGAATTCATCAATTTTAGATGGTAGGCTTTGGGCATTGAGATGACATATTTTTTTTAGACTTTTGCTTACTCAGGACGCGAATCATATTAAAAGTAGTGTCTCTGCCCTTAGAATAGTTCTATGTTTACGCATCATTGAAAAAATAAGTAAAGAAAAGAACATTGCACTTAAGAATCATTAAAATGCGAATATTACCAAACGTAATGAAAGATAAGGTT
>NW_023461860.1:15535-17573 GCF_013731165.1 Rhagoletis pomonella
CTAAAACGCTACCCTGAGGTACACCAGAGTTAATACTATAAATTTCTGACGAGCCATCCTGGTGCCTTACATAGAAGTGCCTGTCACTCAAATACGACTTAACTACTAGATAGAAATGTGCTGGCAAGAGCTTTTTTATTTTGAAAAGAAGTCCGGGGTGCCAAACTCTATCAAATGCTTGTTGCACATCCAAAAAAAGCTGCAGAACAGTATTTTTTCCCTTCTAGCGCACCTGTAATTACGTTTGCAACCCTAAGGCATTGCTCTGGTGTGCCATGCCTTACTCTAAACCCAAACTGATATTCAGGTATGATGTTATTATCCTCAATTACTGGCAACATTCTTCGCAAAAATATTCGTTCGAATATTTTCAAAATGTTACCAGCAAACTAATAGGACGGCAAGACTTGACACAGTTTTCGGGTTTATTTGGTTTTAGAACCATGACTACAATAGCACATTTCCATTGGGTGGGGTAGTGGTTTATGTTGAGAATAGCATTGTATATTATCGTAAGAAATTCGATAGCTTTCTCAGGTAGAGCCTTAACCATTTTGCTATCAACACAATCATATCCGGGCGATTTGCGGTTATTTAGTTTAGTTACTTCTTCAGATACTTCACTATTTCATATCCGACTTATTGGAAAATCCATTTGACATGGAGCTTCAAGGAAGTTTAGTATCTCCGTGTCATCACCGCCACTATTCGAGGGATTAGCTTGAAAGGTCTGATAGAGGTGTTTTGCAAATGCCTCTGTTTTGGTTTCATCACTCCTACACCAAACCCCATCTGAGTTCTTTATGGCGACGTTACGTTTGATTGGTCGCTTAAGGTACTTGGTAGCTCTTCAGAGACTGTGCTCATCGTTCTTTGTGGGCTCAAGGTTTTTGATGAACGAACTGAAGGACTGATTTTTAAAATCAGATAGCCTTGATTTTAGCTGTTTCATTGCTTTATTAAGAGCTCTCTTTGCGGCCGGATATCTATTTTCCTGCCAGGTTTTTCTTAATCTTCTTTTGGTATTAATAAGTAGCAATATTTCAGCTGGGACTTGCATGTGGTCATTAGATGCGGGTTGCTCCTTTGTCGGACTAGACGGATATGCGGCCTCATGAATAAGATTTGTAAATGATTCTAACGCTGCGTCCAGTTCGATACCTGTTTCTAACGGTACATTAAGGTCAATATATTTATCAATCCAATATTGAAAAGATTCGAGGTCAGTTTTTGTGGTGAGGACCTTATATTTCTTGGAGGTGTGGTGAACATTGTCATTGTATATTGCAATTAAAGGCGAGTGATCGGAACTAAGATCGTTACTGTTCTGTATGCTTAACTTACTACTAGGTATACCAGAATATACCACAAAGTCAAGAAGATCCGGAATTTTCCTTGGATCGCTTGGCCAATATGTTGGTGTGCCTGTCGATAAAATGGATAAGTTTCTCTGGGAGATGCATCTTTGGAGCTCTTTTCCCTTCGGGTTTGTGCGCCTAGATCCCCACCAAGGGTGTTTTGCATTGGAGTTCCCGCCTACAAAAAATTTGGATCCAAAATGTTTAAAAATCTTAACATATTGGTCAGATTTTATACTGAATCGTGGGGGAAAGTATACTGAGTATATTGGTAACTCGTGGGCGTCACATTTAATTTTAACCCCGGCTGCTTGTAAGTATTGCTCTCTGACTTCCTCTAAACTTTCATATTTAATGAGCCTCCATGGGCTCTGTTGTAAGGATGGTTAGCTCAAATAAGGTCATAACCGATAATTCTAAAGTACGATTTACTCGTAAAATGAGTTTCGGACACTAACAGAATGTCAATATTGTTTAAATTGAGGAACATTTTTACTTCCTCGGTATGATTATTCAGGCCATTGGCATTCCAAACCGCTATTCGCAGATTCATTTGCATAGTTTTTCCAGTAAAGTGGACATCATTTTAAACAAATTTTGCGTAAGCTCAAGTTGTTTGGCAATTAAGTTTTCAATTTTTTGAAGAACATTGTTATCTAGATTTGAATTACTTTGGACAC
>NW_023461860.1:17673-22566 GCF_013731165.1 Rhagoletis pomonella
AATTTTTTGAAGAACATTGTTATCTAGATTTGAATTACTTTGGACACATTGAGCGTAGGACATATTCGGATTAACATATTCATTTTCTCTTTGTGGAAAATTATGTAATTGGGGAAAATTTTGAGGTACATAAGATGAGATGAGAAAGTGTGTCTTTTATCTGCCATATTTGGTTTTTTGGCAAGGCTTTGGTATACCTTGCGTCCCTTATAGTTCGCTGGGTGGTTTTGTAAACAATTTATGCATCTGGCAGGGGAATCTTTGCTTTTTACACATTCAGCAGTTGCGTGATCCAGGCCACATTTCACACACCTGTATGGCTTTGTGCAGTATGATTTTGTGTGCCCGAACTCTTGACACCGATGACATTGTACAACGTCAGTGACCTTCTTGGGAGGCTCAACTTTTACAATAGCGTTGCCTAAATATTTTAAGTTAAAGATGTTTTTATTGTTGTTGTTCGGTTCTAGGTCAACAAAATGCATACACAGAGGCATATTTGTAAATCTACTTCTTATATTGCTGACGTTCCTAATTTGAAAACCCAGAGCTTCTATTTCTTTTTTAATTTCATCTACTGGAGTAGAGAAGTGTAAATTCTTTAAAACAATTCTATACGCACGCTCCTGTTTCAGTTTATATGTATGGAAGTTAATTTTTTTCCCTTTCATATCAGTTATCAAAGTTCTATACGAATCTATAGACTTGATCATCACTCGAATTTGACCATCTCGCAAGGCTTTATAACTAAATTCGGGCTTATTGATAATACTTTCTAAATACTTAATCATACCGCTGATGTCGCTAATGTTTGGTATAATAATTGGTGGTGGTTTTGGTGTTATCTCTTCCATGTTATGCTGTGCTGCGTTATCACTGTCCGACTCGTCTTGTAAGCCGGCAGATATGTTTGTGCTGCTGCAATTGTTGTTGTTGTTGTTGTTCTTCGTAGTCGTGCTATTAGTTTCTACTATGTTTATATTGATGTCTGGCTTTGAGCGCTTGTGATTAATAGTGGGAGAGCCTAATTGACGTCTTTTGCTTGTCACAGTTTGCCATTCTACTTTGTTATCACTTTCGTTGCTCATATCAATATCATCAATAGCAGTAGCAGAAATGGCGTTCTGCTCTATTAGTGTTGGGTTGAGTTAGCTTGTAACACGGCATTTAAATTTGTCGTTTGTGGTGAGTATTGGCTGGCCAGAGTATTTAACTCATCAATAATGTCTGATGCTCTCTGCAGCGAGTGACCTTGCTCTAAAGGTGAGCGCTGGCCACTCATTTATTGACGTGTTAATTTCACTTGTAATAGTTTTATTTATAAAACTTAACATTGAAATAATAAATAAAAGTTAATGGGAGTAAGCTATGTATGTTCACTTCACTATTAAATGTTAGAGTCTCTGTCTCAGATTTCGTTTGCTAAATTATCTTTTTATTATTAAGTTTTTCGCGTAAGCACATAGCAATACTCGCGACTTGACGTTTTAATTCCCACCGCGGGTATAGGGAGAAGATATAGTTATAAAATGTGTATAAATAAGCCAATACTGTATATTAGAAATTATTAGTTTGTTTAAAGATACTTATAAAGCACATCATGCCAGGAATTAATCGAATCCTCAACAGCGATCATCATGGAGTATAATTACGAACTGGAACTAATGTGTTTTAAGGACATGGAAGAACCTTATATACATATGTATTGAAGATGAAGATGAGGGCCCACGGCTACCGGTTTTGGGCGTCGCAGTCAGAGCGGCCCATGCTTTCTTTAACACAAAATGGGATGAAGAGGATAATACCTGGAAATTTCTATCAGTTTGTGGCTGGGAAATCGAAGAGTACATAATGGAACAACATTAAAACCAACAGGAATATGAAAGGAGGGGTTTAAAAATTAAAACGCAATTAAAGTATTAAAATAGGATAAATAGGAAAGCGATGTATGATGTAAAAGTTTATTCTAAATCATATAATAATAATCATATATTTCAAATAAAATTAAATGTTGAATTAGTATTTAGAAATTTAATCATATAGAGCCATAGATTTATTAAAAATCTTCAACGTTTATTTGAATATAATATTATTTTATATGAGTTATTTATGAAAAAAGGTTAAGTCATAAATCGTCAGTCGGGGGAAAAGGTTTTATAAATCATATAATTAATAAGCTTCCTATTGGCCTTCATTTACCTAGTTATCAATTTTGTGGACCTGGAACGAAACTAAGGAAACGTTTAGTAAGAGGAGATCGAGGGATCAATCTACTAGACGCTGCTTGTAGAGAACAAGATATATCATATTTATATAATAAAGATTTAGAGAACCGACATATTGCTGATAAAAAATTAATTGAGAAGGCTTGGGAAAGAGTTACAGCGAAGGATAGAAATCTTAATGAGAAAACAAATGTTTGGTTAGTTATAGTAAAAACATGCTTTAAAAAGTGCTAAACAAAATTGAAAGAAAAGTGATAACTTAAAAGATGCAATAAAAATTTCACGAAACGTTGTAAATAACACTTTTAGAGAAAAAAACAATCTATAACACAAAATACCGCGTGTAATATCATTACCTGGATGGTTCCGTGCGCAGAAGTGGAAAACTTTTGACTGCCATTCACATGGGAGTGGCCAGAAGCGATTCTTGTGCGTACGGTTCAAATCGCAGCTCACAACGTCCGGATATTTATATCCACGTATCCTCTGGGTAGCAACCAAACACCCGTTTGGGAGCGAGCTAAAGTGAGAAGGCGTAAAACTTCGCGTGCGCTGGGTTTGGGTCCCGCCACGTTAAAACCCCGCCCAATGAAAAATTCCAACAAGCCTCGGATGAGACCCCCTTTTTCTGATGACGACCACGGCAAACGTATAAAGGACTATGATTTAAGGGTATGCACCTGGAATATCCGGACCCTTAATGGGGAAGGTGCCTCTGCCCGGCTGGTTGATGTCCTCGGGAAGACAAAGGCTGACATCACCGCCATCCAAGAAATGCGATGGACGGGGCAAGGTAAAGTAAGCGTGAAGCCTTGCGACGTCTACTACAGTTGCCACGTAAAGGAGCGCAAATTCGGTGTTGGATTCGTGGTAGGAGAGAGACTCCGTCGCCGAGTGCTGGCGTTCACCCCGGTGGACGAACGTCTAGCCACAATCCGCATCAAAGCTAGATTCTTCAACATCTCGCTCATCTGCGCCCATGCCCCGACGGAAGAGAAGGATGAGGCGTCCAAGGATCTCTTCTATGAGCGCTTGGAACGTACATATGAGCGCTGCCCCCGACACGATGTCAAAATCGTGCTTGGCGATTTTAATGCCAAGATGGGCAAGGAAGGGATCTTTGGCGCCACTGTCGGAAAATTCAGCCTCCACGACGAAACGTCCGATAACGGACTGAGGCTGATCGACTTCGCCGGGGCCCGAAAAATGGTAATATGTAGTACTAGGTTCCAGCATAAGAACATCCACCAAGCTACATGGCTGTCTCCAGATCGAAAAACGAGAAACCAAATCGATCATGTTGTGATAGACGGAAGGCATGCTTCAAGCGTTTTGGACGTACGTACACTCCGAGGGCCAAACATCGACTCGGACCACTATCTTGTTGTAGCCAAGATACGCACCCGCCTCTGTGCAGCAAAAAATGTGCGCCCAACAATGCAAGGAAAGCTTAACGTCGAAAAGCTGCAATCACAACAGACGGCCAATTTATTCGCCACTCGACTCACACACCTGCTCTCTGAGAGCACTCTTCAACAATCCGACGTACGCGAGCAGTGGAACCACATTTCCCGATCATTAAGTACCGCCGCCGAAGAAGTAGTTGGATTTCAGCGAGCCCGAAAGAACAACTGGTACGATGAGGAATGTCAAGAAGCCGCAGAGAAAAAAGATGCCGCCTACAGGGCCACGCTGCGATCGGGCGCAACGCGAGCCATGTGGGACCGTTATAGGGAACTGAAGAAGGAAGCGAGACGTATTTGCCGCAATAAGAAGAGAGAGGCCGAAATACGTGAGTGCGAAGAGCTTGAGATGCTGGCCGACAGGAAGAACGCCCGAAAATTCTACCAGAGGGTTAGGCGACTTACGGAAGGTTTCAAGACCGGGGCGAACTCCTGTAAGAACAACAATGGCGACCTAGTGACCGATGTCCAGAATATACTTAAATTGTGGAGGGAACACTTTTATAACCTACTGAATGGTAGCAGCGCTGAAAGTAGTGAGGAAGACGAACCCGAGTCCCCAGTCGATGATGATGGAGTAGCTGTCCCACCGCCTGACTATGACGAGGTACGAATAGCGATTACGCGGCTGAAAAACAACAAAGCTGCTGGAGCTGACGGCCTGCCAGCCGAGCTATTCAAGTACGGCGGCGAGGAGCTGATGAGGTGCATGCATCAGCTCGTATGCAGAATATGGTCAGATGAACGCATGCCCGACGACTGGAATTTAAGTGTGCTCTGCCCAATCCACAAGAAAGGCGACCCCGCCATACGCGCCAACTACCGCGGAATTAGCCTTCTAAGCATAGGTTACAAGGTCTTATCGAGCGTATTGTGCGAAAGACTGAAGCCCACCGTCAACGAGCTGATTGGACCTTATCAGTGTGGCTTTAGGCCTGGAAAATCCACCATAGATCAGGTATTCACAATACGCCAAATCTTGGAAAAGACCCGCGAGAATAGGATCGACACACACCATCTATTTGTCGATTTCAAAGCCGCTTTCGACAGCACGAAGAGAAGTTGCCTTTATGCCGCGATGTCTGAATTTGGTATCCCCGCGAAACTAATACGGCTGTGTAAAATGACGTTGAGCAATACCACCAGCTCCGTCAGAATAGGGAAGGACCTCTCCGAGCCGTTTGATACCAAACGAGGTTTCAGGC